>NW_007577968.1:570676-576154 GCF_000690725.1 Stegastes partitus
TTTTTTTTTTTTTTTTAAATTCCAGTAGCCATTCTCCTTCCTTTTTCATTTTCCCTCCAGTTTCAATTTCATTCCAGTTGAGTTGTATTCATTCCTCTGTTATTTTTTCCTCCCTCTGTGCCTCCTTTTTTTTTTTTTGTAAGGATGTTCATGTTGAGTGATTACAGTGGAGACGGGCCCGTAAAGGCCAGTTCAATTACTGTGTTTGAACAGCAGTGCTCTCTAGCGTTGTGCTCATCAGAGACAAGACTCTTCTCAGTGTGCAGGTTGTATCATACAAACACAGAGCAGCTCTGGCTGTTTAGCTCGTACAAACACATTTATATTCACAGACAATCCTCGGCTATTCCAAACCCTTTATAGATCATTGGCGTTGGCAGCTTCCCAAGATGTTTTTATTGAATTCTAACTCATCAGGCCAAGAGGAATGATCCATAAAATGCATTGCAGGTTCTGTAGTCGATGTCATACCTGTTACCAACACGCTAATGTCACTCCATCCCACTGAACATTTAAAACAGGATTTTCATGGTTGCTTACGTTGGCTCGGCAGCGTCATCGTCTCGGGGGGTGAGCTGAGGAGACGGGACCCCGTGGCAACAGGATTTGTGTCCATGGAGCCGCCGGTAATGAGTCCCTGTGAGGTCGGTTGTAGCTAGGCGCAGTTTTAGTCGCTTTACTCATCCGGATCCTGGAGTCATGAGTCAGGTTCCGAGCAGCGAAGGTGATTAGAGCGACCGAGAAGCTCGCTGGTGACCTTCTTGAAAGTTTCTGTTGCATCCCGGTGCCCTGATCAGACGGCTGCAGAATAGATGCAGACGTGTGTGTTTAAAAGTGTGTGTTTGGATTTCAGTGGCTTCCTGCAGGTATAAATACTAATCGAGGCCTTTAATCTGTTGTTGCTCATTAACCTCTCATCTCCGGGGTGCAACGCGTCCGACTTGACCTTTAGCATTTCTGCTTTTGATTGATAGTCGTGATCACGGCGCTCTGAGCGTTAACATTGACACGAAGCATATTTTCCCAGTTGCCTGTGGTGGCGTCTGACTGTGGAGATGGGTTTGGTTTCATCTGCCCTGTGCGGCTGGTCCATTAATTGCATGCATCGATCCCTTTGACCCTCCTGCCCACATGCTGAAGTGCCCTTGGGCCAGACACCGAACCCTAAGCTGCTCCCGACGGCAGGCGAGCAGCAGGGAATCGGGTGAATGAGAGGAAAACCTTAGAAGAAGAAGAAGAAGCTCTTTATCGGTGCGGTCCATTTAGCTTTTCAAGATGTGCTTCTCTGACTACACAGTACAATGCAGGTCAATGGAGTTTATAAGTATTGTAAAAGTACATTTCTCCTCTTGGATTGAGCGTTTGTTGGATCCACATTAGAGCTGCAGCAATTACTTAGCTGTCAAATTAGAAAAACAATATGTTTGATAAGTTGGTTGGTCACATTTTTCTCATTTCAGCCTCTTAAATTCTGCAATATTTATCTATTTCCTGTTGTTTTTACTCCTCTGTGACAGTAAACTAGACATCTTTGGGTTAAAACAAGACATTTCAGGACGTCCTCTTTGACTTTGGAAAACACTGAAGGACATTTTTTAGACGCAGCAACTGGTTAAATAATCGAGACAGGATCACTCGACGCTGGAAATAAGTTGCAAGCCCTCAACACTGTCTTCAACGTGTTATCCAGAGTGATGCAGAAGCTGCTTCGACCAGCTCTGTAGATGGCAGCGTAGGTTGGATTATTGCTTTGCTCCACACTAAAGGATTTCAGAAACCACTGAGTAGATGGTTATGAAACATTTTCGTGCTCCTCTGAGGATAAGTTACCATCACAGCTCCAACCTTTGTCCGTTCGTTTACGCGAACTCGGACGAGCTTCGTAGTTTTCTGTGAATTTCAAACCCCGCTGAGACTTCCTAAACCCAGCTGCAAATTGCTGGTTCCTGTCAGGGTTTCTGCAGAGATGCTACACTGCAGCCTTGGATCAATACTTGCAGTTGTTGCTGTTCTCGTGAACCTCGTAATGCGGTCGAATTGACTGCTTAAATGATTAATGGTGCGAGTTGCACTGATAGCACAATGTGCCGTCTATTGATCACTTTTATACCATCTCTGCTCCCGGTCCGATCGCTGGCTGATGTGAAATATGATGATTATTCTGTGTGTGTGTGTGTGTGTGTGTGTGTGTGTGTGTGTGGCATTAGGAAACGGAAGAAAGAAAACGCTCCAGCACTGCGTCCAGAGCCACGTGTTTGCCTTGGTTGCCCTGGCAACAACAGAGCAGACAAAGCAACCGAGTCCTTGAAAGCAGCAAAAGCCGAGAGAGTGGATGTAGCAAAAGGGAGATATGATGGAGCGCCGGGGAGATGCAGGGGAGATGTGGTGTTTTTTTTTGTGCGACTGCGGTTTGCACGTGTGTCCAGAGTGTCTGGTCGAACAAAAGGACGTCTGGGACACGCGGTGCTGCCGCGTCGAATTATTCCCACTGAAAGGAAGATAATCAGACGTGTTTTCCTTCATTTGTCCGTCTGCACAAAGAGAAAAGTCACACAAGCGAATAAAGTTTGCTGTCGGTTTTGTTCCCCTGCAGCGCTCAGGCCGATGACCGGGTGAGAGTTGAGAAGAGGGACGGCGCTCAGTTCGAGTTCGCCTCGGCCATGAACACGGTCACAGAGTTCTACTGCCACTCCCAGGAGAAAGGTGCTGTTGCCTCTCAGTTAGTCACATCATCAGGAGTCACAGCGGTACAACTCTGTGAGCAGTGGGCTGAATACGTGTTTGTACGTCTTGTGTCCTCCAGGCTCTCGCTCTCTGTCGAGCGTCGCGTCCTTAGAGAGCCCCGTGATCTGCTGTCTGGGGCCGCTCATCCGGTACCTCCAAGAATTCAACTTGGAAAGAGTTCTTAGGAGCGAAAGGTAAAACAGACAGAGGCGACGCAGGCTGCAGGCATAATCAATACAGCAAACTGTCTTTGCTTTTATTTGTTAGGCATCACTGAAAAAAAACAGAAACGTCTCCCTGGGTTTACATTTGGATGTGTCACCTTGGAATCTGGGAGGTGATGTTTATGCCAGAAAGATTGTCAATAAATTATAAATACTGAAACTAACAGTCAGTTGCACCCTCATCCTGTCAGAACACAGAGTTTCCCACCTTACAGGAATATACCAGGTTTTTTTTTTATTTTTTATTTTTATTTATTTATTTTTTAAAAATTTTTAAATTTTTATTTTTTTTATTTTATTTTTTTTTTAAATGTATTTTTTATTTATTTTATTTATTTTTTATTTATTTTATTTTTATTTTTTTCCTGTCTCGTATATGTGTACCTGTTGAATACTGCTATCAACGATGTGAATTTCTCCACTGAGATAAATAAAGGCATATCTTATCTTATCTTATCTTTATTTTACAGCTTAACAACTTTCACAACATCAAGTATTCACAAGCCAGTAAGAGAGAGAATAGCTTTCTGTCTCACTCAAAAAGAAAAAAAAAAACATCTCTCCTGTCATCACGCTTTTTTTTTTAAACCTCTTCCCGGAGTATAAATTGATCATTTGATCATGCAGCTGTAGTCTAACAGGATTTTGTGCTCCGTGCAGCTCGTTCCGGCGTCTGTCCTGCGAGTCGGAGGGTCTGATCCTCAGCGCCGCTACGCTCAGGAACCTGGAAATACTCAACAATCAGGTAAAAACACATCCCAGCTGGCGGTTCTGGCCACTGATCAAGCATCATGTACAATACCAGCAACTGAAAACAGAAACGTCGACACCCTGTAACTTTTTAGATACCACCAGCTCTACAAAGCAACATCTTCCTTTCAAACCAGTGCTGATAGTATATTTTGCAAAGCTGAAACCAGTCCTTCCTTATCATTACTGATGTGTGATGGCACCTATTTCCTCTCTGAGTACAATCCAGGAAGGTGTCCTCCATTGCCATGCTGTTATATTTGTTCACAAAAGCTGTCCAAAAAAAAAAAAAAGAGAAATGAAAAGCAGGCTGTACCCGATTCATTTGATGAGCTGCATTAGACTTTATGCTAAATCTTATTCAGCCTCGGCTACGAATGCAGCATCACAGAATGCACCAGAAGAGGAGAGGAATCAGCCGGGTACACAGGATATCTGCTTTACACACAACGTCGTGCTAATCAGGATTCTGTTTGGACAAAAAAAGTACCAGTGAAATATGTAATGAATTAAATAAATACCAAAATACACGTGTCAGTGTGTCAGAATGAGTCCGTAAGCTGTCGATCAGAACGAATAAGAGTGGGTCAGTGGATGTTTAGTGAGCAGAGTGAATCATTACAAATGGGTGGAAGGGAAACAATTTGGCTAAAATTTCAAGTTACAATATTAGTTACAGTACTTTTTTTTCTATCCAAGCATTAGTTCAAGGATTCANTCTAATCACGGTGCTGAAATGTGGTTTACTATAATAAATGCAAATCCAAAAACACATGTGACAGGTTAAAATGAGGTCACTTGTTGTGACAAACTAACAAAAAATGTCATTCAACTATATTGTTTTAAAGCCTAAAATTATGGTATTTAATTAACATCACATTATTCTACATGTGTCATTAAATTAAAGGATTCATTCTAACCAGATTCCATAAAAAACAAAAAAATTCTTCACAGAGTTTACACAGAGCAGATAAGAGACAAATAAGGAACCAATATAGAAATGTAAGTAGTAAAATATCTATAGTATGTAGAATTAAAGAGTCTTTTCCCGTTTTAGTGACTCTTAAAAAATGTTGTGCTTGTTGGTTTCAGGTTTTGTCATTTTTCGTAAAACAAATTGAAGAAATTTAGTCCTTTACTTTTAACGATTTGCAGCATTAGATCAGTGACATACTGCACAAAGACCTGGTGGAGGTTCCTCTGCTTCTGTCCATGGTTCTGCTGTTTCCACTCAGCTGTGGGACTTTATCAATGAAACATCATAAGTAAACATGTGGCCAAAAATGCCCAGAAACTGCTTTTTTTCTTAAACACTTTATTTTTATTGTTTCCGTATAAATAGTCCACTTCTCCCATTTTTCTCGACATAGTTCTTCTTGAGTTCTTATCTTACGGGTCAACAGCTCCATTGCATGTATCTCACTCACGATTGTTGGTGGATCTGCTTGAAACCATTTCCTTGTGATTAAAGGCTGATATCATCGTTTTCAGTAAATATCTGTCCTCTTTTAATACAACATTGCCTGACACAGTAAAACACATGTCTTGGGTACACTACAGCCCAGAATCTGATGAGCAACCTCCCAAAAGTCTTTGATTTTTTGGATAAAACCAAAATACATATTTCCACATTTTGTCCAGCATGGCCGTGGTACCGACGAGTGTTTATGTCTAGTTCTGGGTGTGATGAAGAATCTAAGTTCTACCAACAAAATCATCTCCAAACCCATGATGATGTGGATGTCTGCCCAGAAACTACTTCTAGTTTACGAGGTTAAAC
>NW_007577968.1:576598-587067 GCF_000690725.1 Stegastes partitus
ATCTGCCACTCCCCCACCGCCACCGATGGAGGAAACAGAAGTGTGAGCGCTAACTAAACTAGCATCAGCAGCCAAGTACTGCCTGTGTGTTCTGGACACTTCCACCCCGTCAGAGCGCTGCCCCGGGGTGGAAGTGGCCCTTCAACCATCAAGCCCTCCTTGTATCTTGACCTCCGTCTTGACAATCCGACATAAAAGAAAGTTTTACATTTAGTGTCGGATTATCGAGTCACGGCTGTAATTTGATTTCACTGCTCATCAGCAAAGTGCTTTAATTAGTCTAGGACAGTTTTTTTTTAAAATTATTCTTTTCAGCCACAATTCAAAAGAAATGTCTTATTTCACTAAATGATAATTTAGCAAAGTTTCCTTTATTATTACTTTTTTCAGTTTCTAATCATTTGAGTGACTTTTGTGAATTTTGCCTTTTCTTGAATGAAAATGTTCTTTTATTAATAATTTTGAGGACGACTGTACGTGTCTAAGAACTGGATCAAGGCAGTATTTTGTCATTTATTTTGCTTCGTTGTTGACATTCACTATAGTTTTTTTGGACTTGAAGTACAGCGAGCAGCTAAAGATCACTTTTACAGGTTGATGTATTGACTTTATTACCTGATTAACTGCTTATCCATGAACCACCAGAAGAGATTTAAAATGTCTTATCACAATTTCTCAGTCTGAAGACACCAAGATCCAACAAGAAAGCAGAAAAAAAGCAGCAGTCCGTCATATTTTTAGAGCTGAACTTGCAGCAGCATTTGTCAAAACGAGACAGTTTTTGAATAAGCACATTGATTTGCTTTGATTCATGCGTTTCTGTTGGCGACACTGGTGTTCCCTCTGGTCTTCTGCAATTGATTGGATTAAATTAATTATTCAGTCCAGCTTTTAAACACTAAAGCAGAGAGACAAATCCAGAAATAGGCTGACATTAGGCGCCAATGTTAATAATAATGTCTTAAATTAGTAAGAAAAACACTTCAGCACCATAGAACTGTGCTCAGAAATGCGTTGGGTGACGTTCGACGCCTGCTGTCGCTCCACATAACGTGTGATCAACAGTTGGCATGCAGCGTCGGGGTGAAGCACCTCCTCGTGACACATTTCCCTCCAAGTTTTCATTACCGAAGGGTCAAGACTGATCTGAGCTTCTCGTGGTGCGACACGTTACCGGCAGCCGTCACGTTCGGATTGTGTTTCTGTGCAGGTTGGGGAACAAGACGGAGCTGTTCTCGGATCTGTCCGGCTTCCCGGTGCTGCAGGAGAGGACGGAGCAGATCCAAAGCGTCCTCGGTGAGATTCAGGACCACCGCAGAGAGGTCCGGCTGACGCTGAAGGCCCCCGCACTCGACTACACGGCCGTCTCTGGACAGGAGGTGTGTGTTTGTTTGAGGCTCCGAGTGAAGGAAAGGTGGGAGGAGATTGATGGCTGTTTGGGCGGTAGATGATCTGGTGTGTGTGTGTGTGTGTGTGTGTGTTATCTGTTTGTGTGCCAGTTTTAATCAAGAGTGACACATTGTTTTGCCTGTCTGCTGCGGTCTTATTTATCAAAGTCTCGCTCCTCCTCTGCCCTCAGTTTCTGATTGAGGTGAAGAACTCGCTGTCATCCGCTGTTCCACGTGACTGGGTCAAAATCAGCAGGTCAGCTCGCTCACACGCTCACAGCCACCGACACACATCAGGTTCTGTTTTTAATAAAACACGACAGCAGCAGCGATTGTGAAATGTGTTCTATGGTGGTAAAATATTACCTCTGAATTAACTTTTTAGCTGCACGTTTCAGAGAAAATAGAGGCGATGATGTTTTATGCAATATCTCAGAAATTAGTGATGGAGAAAAATGTGTTAATGACATATCAGTGAAATCATCACCACAGAAAATCAATGTTTCTGACTGGTTTTAAGATAAATGTACTCATTAATTCAGGATCATATCTAATCACGGTGCTGAAATGTGGTTTACTATAATAAATGCAAATCCAAAAACACATGTGACAGGTTAAAATGAGGTCACTTGTTGTGACAANTGACTCAGGGTGAAGGCAGGTTCACCTGGACAGGTAACCAGTCTATCACAGGGCTACACTTAGAGACAGACAACCAAGCACACTCACATTCACAACTACGGACAATTTAGAATCACAAATTAACCTCAGCATGTTTCTGGACTGTGGGAGGAATTTGGAGAACCCGGAGAGAACCCACGCTGCACGGGGAGAACATGGAGACTCCACGCAGAAAGATCCTGGATGTCCTCACCAGGATGCGAACCGGCGACCTTGTAGCTGCGAGGCAATGGTGCTACCCACTGCTCCACCTCAGTAACTTTATTTTTACTGAATTGGGCTGAACTGCAGGCTGTGAGCAGACAGGAGATAAATGTGGAAACAAATTAAAAATGTTCAGTAGTATTTATCAGTGTTGGTAACACCTGAGGGCTCTTAAATAAATGCTGCACATGTTGACTACAGGTTTTTTCCCCCAGTTTTTCTAAAATAGGTAATCAAAGACCTTCAAGTTTATTTATTTTTTCTTTTTTATGATATATGACAGTCTAACTGTGTGTACATTCGTCAACTTTGAATGAACTCTCTCTCCTTCCAGCCACGGTTTTGTTGTTTAAATAGATGTTTGGGACTTTATACTGGAGTGAAAAACGCAACAGGAGCAAAAAAAAAAAAACAAAACGCCCCAAACTGCTTGAGTTTCAGAGGGTTAGGAAGTACATCCCCGCATAAAATCCTAATCATACATGTGTAATACAGGAAATCAGTTGTGAGTCTTGGGGGGGGCGACGGCGTTTTGTTTTCTCGCTGTGATATTGTGATGAGTCGCGGACGGTGCTGCTGCTAATGAGTGGTGTTCCTCAGAGCGTTTGGCTGCGATAGATGGTCGCTTTTTAAGCTTGGCTGACACATCCAGCGCAGATGAGATTTAGTGATGTAATCTTGCTGCCTTACAAAATCCCTCCAGTAAAGCAACACACACACACACACACACACACACACACACACACACACACAAATCCACAGGACTACAGAGAAAATGATTTTGTAGGAGAATAAAGAACGTATTTGTTATTTCTGTTCCATGAATTTCCCTTTTCATCAGCTGTTGCTCTGATCACTACTGAGATCTCCCAGAACTACTGTTGCTCAACTATTTATGTCCGATCAAACATTAATCGTATCTATGTGTGTGTTTGTGTGCTCCAGTCTTCCACGCAGGAGTTTTACCTCATTAGCAGCAGCCTCTCTCGCCTGGGACTGGAGCTGCAGACGTTGCTTCCAGCTATCCACTCGCAGATCGACTCCAAACTGCTCCGAAGCCTCTTGGTGGACACTCCCGACCTGCTGGTCCCGGCNGTGACACTCTCGAATCGCGTTTCAAGTGGCTGATGTTGGTAATTCATGTTGCTGACATGAGCCTGGGCAACAAGTTGTGCAGAAAAACAGGCGGGCCACACTAACGCTAAACTTTGATGTCAAGTAGGGGGCCACAAAATATTGTCCTGCGAGTTTGAGACCCCTGCTTTAATGGGATAAGAGAAGAAAAAACACTTATGCATCACAAAATTGATTTTATTTATTCATAAACCACACGTATGCAACCAGTGAGTGTGGCTAACACATGGGCATTACTTTGTTTTCAGGAGACACGATCTCCAGCACTTGTTAAAGCTCAATATGTGGTATTATTTTTTCTTAAAGAACGACTGACAACACTTTTCATTCGTCCTGTCAATCCGTCTTCTTGCTTCCTCTGCAGCACCAAGGCAGTCAGCAGGTATCACTCTCCGTTCCTGGTTGACCGCTACAAGAAGCTGCTGCAGCTCCGAGAGCAGCTGCTGCTCGACTGCCAGAGGGAATGGACCAATTTTCTGGAGTATGACACACACACACACACACACACACACACCTGATCGTAAAGTCAAATGAAAAACTGCTAAGAACATGTCAGTGTGAGGTTCAGAGTTGTGCCTCCGCAGCTCTCCGCCTGTCAGAATGAGCCTGTTTTAGTCAAGTGTACCGTCAGAGCTGTCTACTCTGAACACGCTATGCACTTACCTTAATTTACACTTGAAAATCTCTTTCCTCTCTCTCTCTCTCTCTCTCTTCTCTCTTCGTAGTCAGTTTGGGGAGCACTACCACACCATGAAAAGGGCTATTAGTCACCTAGCAACCGTGGACTGTCTCCTGTCATTGGCTGAGGTGGCCAAACAAGGGGACTATTGCAGGTGATGTCCTCTCATGATGACCATAAATATTGATGGATGTGTGTGTGAGGCTGCAGTGTGTGTGTGTGTGTGTGTGGGATACGGTGTGTGTGTGTGGGGGGGNAATTCCACAAAAACGACATGAAAGCCACAAGTAGAGGTTCTGCAAAGAGGAGCGGGACAAACGTCCACACGGTGAAGTCAGAGGTGGATGTGCAGTAATCAGAAGCGTCTGGTTGAATTAGTTGGATTTTGCTTTTACTTAAGTTCCCTTTTTGTTAAGTTCAGTGGAGACGATCAGTTTGCTGTGATTTGGGCACAAAAACAGAGAAAAATCAGAGAACTTCTTCAGAGCACTTCAGCTGCAATCACTGCTGTCACAGATGTACAAACTGTCTCTGAGTTTATGAAGAAGCCAATCAGAGGCAATTTGGCACTTTGTTGAAGGTTCAAATTATCATTCTGGAAAAAGTTCTCCTCAATCAGGACTCATTCAGGTCCTCAAATGACGAGTTTCTTTTGCTGATGATTGAACTTTTTATTTTTTACTCTTCCTTCCTGTCGTCTTCACTTCTTTCCTTTACTTTCCTCCACAGGTGTATCTCGGAGAGGCAGGACGCCGTGCAGGAAATCCTGCAGTCGGACTCTCTCACTTTGAATTCCATCAGATCTCTGCTGTCACATCTGCCCGACCTGGAGAGAGGCGTCTGCAGCATTTACCACAAGAAGGTAATGGAACGCACGCAAATGCACACGTCTCCATCCCCCCGGGGAGGATATTTATTCTAATATTTTCCACAACCTTTGTCTTATTTCTGCGGAGCCGGTAATCGTTCCTGTCAGATATAATAACACTTGACTCACATTCTTAGATCTGTGGGTGTAGTGACACCGCAGCGCAAACTGAAACTAGAAAAATCTGACACGGGAGGTGAAACGCAGAACTCCGTTTTCATGTCAGTTTGCATAAAAAAATGAAAGACAATTTNGGTTTTTTTTGGCCTTTTTGCCTTCATTAGATAGGACAGTCAAAGGAGAGACAGGAAAGTGGGGGAGAAGAATGGGGGAAGGGTTGCAGCAAAGGGCCATGAGCGGGATTCGAACCCACGGCCGCTGCATCGGAGACTAAAGCCCCTGTGCATGGGTCGCCAGGTGAGCTATAGCGGCGGCCCGGATAAAAGTGTTTAACAGTGCAGTATCACTGTATGTTAGATTTAAATCATGATGGAGAATCACTGCAGAAGTGTGACTGTCTCACAAAGAAGCAAAACAAACAGTTTAATAAGACGTACATCCTAAATTGCAGCCGCTGCAATTTGCCGTTGTTTGAAATTGCGGATTTGATTAGAAGTTATCAGTTAATTGCCCTAAAATGGATACATGTCATTAAAATTTACAGACTATTGGCAATCAAGCAGCCGTTTCGACAACACGGGCGTTGAAAATAATAATACAAATGAGAACAATTTCATTTAATGGATGTGAGGTGATGACAGGAATAAAAATCTCACTTTGCATTTAACTCACGAGCTGCAGCCTTGATCTTTATACCAGCTATTTATTTACGTCCGTACTTACCTTATAGCTATATGTCTGTATCAAGGTGATCGCTGAACATCGAGACAAATCAAAGCCGTCTGACAGCAGTCTGTCTGGCATTAGTAATAACTTCCATCTCCTCTTCAGACCAGCTGCAGTGGCTCTTTATTTCCTTTAGAAAGCTCCACATGTGACAGGCAGAAGGTGTTCGATTACATCCTGCTGGTGCTTTGTGAAATACATATTTACCTGAAATTACTGAGCCTAAATAAACATCTTTTTGAATATATGAAACTAATCCTAGAACTAGAAATGCTTGGATTGAAAGTATTGATATGTTAGTATTGATTCTGACACCAACACAGTTTCTACAAGCTGTCCTCTCATTTGACTTTAAAATCTGCAAGATATTGTGAGGTCAAGGGCCGCAAGGTGGAGCAGTGGTTAGCACCATTGCCTCGCAGCTAGAAGGTCGCCGGTTCCATTTCTGCGTGGAGTCTCCATGTTCTCCCCGTGCAGCGTGGGTTCTCTCCGGGTTCTCCGGCTTCCTCCCACAGTCCAGAACCATGTTGAGGTTAATTGGTGATTCTAAATTGTCTGTAGGTGTGAATGTGAGTGTGCTTGGTTGTCTGTCTCTAAGTGTAGCCCTGTGATAGACTGGTTACCTGTCCAGGTGAACCTGCCTTCACCCTGAGTCAGCTGGGATAGACTCCGGCCCCACATGACCCTACTGAGGATTAAGCGGTGTGTAGATGATGGATGGATTATGAGGTCAAGCTTTAAGACTTGGTCCCAACCAATTTATTTTTGTCTGATTTTGGTCCTGAGTCTACAAAACATAGTTTTCTTCTAACATCCTCTTCAGTATAAAGCGCCCCTTAAGCAGAACAGCTGATCTTGTATTTTCCGTTTTGTCTAATCAAGCAGATCAACGCCCTCCAAATTAACTGCTTTTTAATATTTTTAAGACTGCATAGAAACCAGTTTGCCATCGTAATCACACACTGAGCTGTAAACATTTAATCTATTTATTGTAGCTCCTCCGATCGCTGGAAAACATTCAGGGTTCAGTTCAGCCTTGTGTACGACTCAGAAGTTCAGACGCGTCACGCTCCGAGTTCAGTCTCAGTTCAGACCTTCTCGCCTCACTGCTTCCTGCATCGTCTGTTCACCTCTTTCATGTGTTGCTCGCTAATATTTTTCCTCTTGCCGTTATTCGGCGCACAATGCTGCACATGTAAGCTGTGTTTTGTGTGTCCAGACAGACGGTGGTGTGAGGGGAAGTCTGCTGTGGGTGCTGGACCACACTCGCACTCCGTTTGGGAAGAGGCTGATGAGGAAGTGGGTGAGCCGGCCCCTCGCGGACCCGCAGTGAGTACAGGATGGCCTCGGCCCTCTGATGACTGTTACAGCTCCACCGATTCAGATTCGTTCTCAGTTCGCACAGTTTAACCGTTTGCTTTGTGAGGCTCAGAACCGTAGCGAGGGCTCTGATTCAGGCCTCTCTTTAGGCAGCACTTATCCTGCTTTAACGTCATCTGGAACGACTTGTTGAGATGGGAAAGATTCACACAAGTTTTCACGTCATAGTAAATCAGGGTTTAATCACCTGGAACAGCAGAAATCCTCTGACGTGAGGTTGATGTAACATTTTCAGCTGGAAATTCTACATCTGCGGTTAAGAAAAATTCAGATTTTCTTGTTGTAATTACTGCCTAAAGTAACTCTTAGTGTTGAAGAGTAATGCGGTGGGCTGCCGTCTGCTCTGTGACCCGCATAAACGAGCTCACATGAAATTACATCCACTTCCTAATTAGAAATTCTCTAAAATCGCATCTGAATACGTCAGCGTTGTTGGAGAGAAAGCCAAAATGTGAACACGCACTTACTGGTTTTACCCGACAGAGCAGCTGTTCCCTTTTTTCCAGAAACACTTCAGAGTGAAAATGAGTTTTGGAGGCGAGTCGGACTCACGGTGCTGCTGCTACAAACAGCCTCTCGGGTTTGATATGAAAGCGCTTCTCCATTTCTCTGCAGTGTCGTTTTCTGATCCATATATCGACTGTGTGAGTGTTTTTTCCTCCCTCTGTGGTGCTATGCAGGGATTATAGCTGTGGATTGGGCGCTGCTCTCAGATTATACAGATAGCTCCTCTCCAGAATTTCAATATGAATAAAACCCGGATTACGCTCTGGCACGTTAATTCCAAGACACACAACATGGACACACACAGTTGACTGCAGGCTGTCATGCATGACGTCTGATTTATTGAGATCGACTTGATTTTTCCTTTTTTTTTTCTGTTTTTTATATTGTGTGTGTCTGTAATAGAAAACCTCAGCAGGAGTTTATGCCATTTTCATAAACTCTTACGTTTAATATTTCAGCTGGACTCACTTTAAATTGCACTGTAAAAATGTTTTAAATCAATAAACACATGCTAATACGATCAGAATCTGCAGAGCCACGGATTATGTAAAGTTCAGGCACAAACTGAACCTGCTTTAGATTTACAGATATTTATATATAAAAAACACATCAGATTATATATTACAGCACAAAACAAATGCAATCTAAAGCTCAAAATGCACGTTTTAAGTGATAAATGTATGTATTGTAGGTAAAATGTTGTCTAATAGGAACTTATATTCCTCCCAAAACTCTACCGAGCTGCTTTGATAAGTGGTTGCAGCTGAATGAAACACACCAGGTCTGATATCCATCCATCCATCCATCCATCCATCCATCCATCCATCCATCCATCCATCCATCCATCCATCCATCCATCCATCCATCCATCCATCCATCGTCAGAAGTTTACCTTTAGGACACTCAAACAAAACCAAAGAAGCTCTACAAGAGACGAGGACTAAAGTGAGCAGATTTGAGTCGATAGTCGACCTTCCTAAAAGTGGCCGATATGGAAAATCAGCTCATCCATCAAGAGATCAACGGAACACATTCGAGGAACGTCCAGCCTCCGTCACCTCAATAAATGTTAATGAATCCACCATCTGAAAGCTAAAATGTCATTTAGCGNCTTCTCTACTTGCTCCGTATCTGCTTGATGTGGCAGCACCAGGCCAACGATGTGTTCTCAACAGCAGCATTTGCACAATAATGTTCCTACTAATAGACAGAATTAAACGACTACGAAAAGTCACCTTGATGACGCGACTTTTATTTCGGGCATGACATTCGTGAACTCTGATTGGTTGAGTTCGTTTCGCCCGTACAGCGTCTTGAATGACGTCATGTTGCAGCAGGAACTGAACCAGGTTGAACTCCTTCCCGGACGTCCCTGCGTTGCTTCGCTGGCTGTTCCAGCCTCAGCCTCTGAGTCAATAGGTCGGCTCCGTTCAGAGGACTGAGAGGTTTTCCACGCAGGGCTACCATCAGTCTGAATTAAGCCTAACAGTGGAAACAAGGGAAGAGGTTCCCGTTTTAAGGGCTGTGATTCTTTGCAAGGTTGCAAAATAAATCAGAGCTCTAAAGATAAAAAAAGAAGATAAAAAAAAAAATCCAAATATGAAGTGATCCTCCTGACAAGCACTCATGGTATGACTACAGAACTCATCAAGGAAACCACGCTCTGGTATTAACATGTGTCTTGGGTGATCACAAGTGGACAGGACTTTGATGAGGATTTATGGAGATCTGATTGCTTCGGCCACATCCGGAGGTGGTCTGAGCTGCATATTGTTTTAGCAGTGTTTATGTGTCCTGGGCCTCGCTTGAAGGACCGCCTACCGCTCAAGAGAGAACACGCTGAGTCGAGTGCCAGCAGCTTTGAATTAAAGTGCTCCGACAAAAGACATGCGTTACGTCAGACTTCTTGGTTGATTTTCCAGGAATCCTGCATTGTTTTAGTTTCTTTTAATTATAAGCGGACCAGGCATTGGGAAGTCCACTGCTGCCTCCTACCTGTTAGAAACATTTGGTCTCTGCAAGCAGAAAATGAAACACAAGTTTATTTACATGTAGAGTGAGGAAGTGAGATCCAATCACGATGGGGGAACACTCGGAGCTGTCAACCATAGATCGCATCACCAAAGACACATATCCATCCATCCATCCATCCATCCATCCATCCATCCATCCATCCATCCATCCATCCATCCATCCATCCATCCATCCATCCATCCATCCATCCCCCAATACCGATGGAGCTACCACGACTCGCTGCCATTTAGAGCGGTGCCATCCTGGATGTTGACCTTTTAGAAAGATTTGTTGATTTTACCCTTTAATGCAGGGCTCTCAAACTCATCTTACCGGGGGGCCACTTGAGGTAGAGTCTGGCTGAGGCTGGGCCGCATCACGTATTCCACAAAAAAAGGGGCTTCAAGTACAACCGATCCAATCTTCTCAATCTTTATTAGTAACAACTCAGAACATGAACGGTTCTTCAGAACATAGGCTTACCTAGTCCTGGCAGCGCTTCTTCTTACACAGCTGAGCCACATTTGGTTTGAGGGAGGAAGCAGTTGAGACCCTCGGTATGGCTTGAAGATGCTCATTAGTAAGTTTGGACCTGTGCTTTGACTTCATGGTGGAGAACAGCTTTTCACACATGCATTTGCACTGCATGACACTAGGGGAGGGGTGTCCAATCCTGGTCCTCGAGGGCCACAATCCTGCATGTTTTAGATGTTTCCTTCTTCCAACACACCTGATTCACATGATCAGGATCGTTATCAGGCTTCTGCAG
>NW_007577968.1:589666-590448 GCF_000690725.1 Stegastes partitus
CGTACGTACCCTCATCAGAAATCCTGAAAAGCTGTTGTCCCAGATAAGTGGCAGGTGTTTTATTCAAACCTCTGTCATCGAGGGTCTGGTGTTCTGTTCGCTGTTCAAGTGTGTGTCGTCTTCATGGAAGCTCTCTAAGACCTTCAGAAGAAAGGTTGTGGATACCTGGCAAGAGAGTCTGGCAACGGATTCAGGAAGACTTTTATTTTTTTTAAATGACTCATTCCACTGTGAGGACAATCATCTGTCATCTGAACTGTGCAAAGTGTTGTTTTAAATGACATGTTTATGTTATGAAATATCTGTGAATATATTATTATTTTTTCTAGTTTGCATTGTCAATTATCCCTTTTTTTTTTTCTTACAAAATCAGAACCATGCAAGCTGTTAATATTTAGACAGAAGGAAGGAGCAGTTCAGTGTCACTCAGGGTCAGTCTGGTACTTGTATGTTGTGTTTATGTGCATGTGTGTTTTATTGTGTATGTGTGTGTGTGCCTAACTGAGTGTGTTTCTGTGTTGTGTTCAGGCCAGAGGTGTGTGAAAATCAGCACCAGATTATGATCAGGGACGGCAGACATCCGGCTATAGACTTACTAATGGGAGAGAACAACCAGTATGTGCCCAACCACACTGAGCTACAGGTACACACACACACACACACACACACACACACACACACACATGAACACACACACACACAGGTTCATTCAGAGAGCTTCGAAACAAAGTGGAGCCAAAACACACACACAGACGTTTGCCTGCTCGCGAGCTCATTGAGAC
>NW_007577968.1:591529-601402 GCF_000690725.1 Stegastes partitus
TCCTCTCCTCTCCTCTCCTCTCCTCTCCTCTCCTCTCCTCCAGGGTGATGGCAGGAGAACCATGATCATCACCGGGCCTAATATGGGGGGTAAGAGCTCCTACATCCGCCAGGTTGCCATTATCTGTGTCATGGCTCAGATGGGCTCCTATGTTCCGGCCTCTGAGGCCCGTCTGGGCGTGCTGGACGGCATTTACACCAGGTATGGACACAAGCACATGTGGAACCTACATCTGCATTTAATAAAGAGTTTAAAGGTCACTACATGCATCATTTACATCACTTTTGAGAAGTGACTTAAAAATCACCAGTGTACCAACGTTGCACCGTTATTCGTAGCCTTAAAATAGAAAGTATCGATGGATTTTAAACTTTCCGACGGTCCTTGAACTACTCATCCGTGACAGAACCAAATCTAAGCTTGAACATTGTCATAGTTCATCAAAATCGCTTTATTCTACACGACTTATCTGACATTTGGTCAAGAAAGACACAGTTTACAACAACCAGATTCTGTAAAAAGGAAAAAAATCTGCACTTCTTGCTGCAGTCATGAAGCCCTGAAGGACTCAGACTACGTTGTTCTGCAGGTTTACATACAGCAGATGGAAATGTGGATGAAATATATGATGTATATAGAGTTCCCAGTCTTGGTAACACCTGTGGGCACCTGAAAAACTGTTGTGTATTTTGATTCCAAGTTTTTTTGTTTTTTAATCCTATTTTGGTAAAACAAAACTTATTTTCTCATTTTTGCTGATAATTTTCTTTTAATATACATTTATGTTGTAAAACATTTTAATTAGATCTAATTATTTTGACAAATGCAATTACAGAAACTCTTCTGTTCAGTACCAATGGAAATGTTTTACTTTCAATCTTCACCTGTTTTTTTCTTCTTCCTCTCAGTTCATTAAACAGCAAAACGCATCACGTGCACCACATTTGATGAACCTTGTAGAAGCCAAAAACATAATAACTTATTACATTTTTGGCCTTTTTCATTTTAAAAAGTGCACATTTATTACATTATCGGCCGTTACTACATGATTGGCTTCTTCAAACCTCCGACTTTAGAATAACTTCCTTACCTCTGTCCAGTGAAGCGATCCAACCCGTCATTCTAAACCACCTGAACCCACAAACTAAGCCTAAACTGGACGTTTACAGATGTGAGGACCGGCCAACATCCTCTCATTACACTGTGATGAAGTCTAAAAGCTGCTGTTCTCATGGACAGAAGTAATCACACACACACATGTAGTGTTGGTGTGCTGACGGGGCCGAGGCTCCCGCTGGGTTAATACGCGGGAACATGCTTAAACCCACAAAAAAAAAAGACAATTACACACATCTGCAAGCCATTAGGTCTAATCACATAGTGCAGCAGAGGCAGAACAACGTGTGTCAGCCTGTGGTCCACGCTAATATGTAGTCAGGACTGGAAACTACATGCAGAGCTTAGTGCTGCTCTGATCGTAATGAGAATCATCAGCAGGGGAAAAAAAAGAATCTTCTCAAACAAAGCTTTATTGTCTGAGGGTTTCTACAATAACGGGAGCTTGTACCGTATCGAACAATAGCCTCGTCAAACAACTCATTTTTTTCTTTCCCCCCCTCTCACACACACCTCTACCTCCTGTGGGGTGAGGAGCAAAATGGGATTATGGGGGATTAGTCTGAGTGTCGGTCCTAAAAATAACCTCGACCGCGTCACACATAGCGAAGGTGACACAATTTAAATGAGGTGCGTTTGTTTTGAGGTATTTCTTTTGTTGTCGGGGTTGCAAAGGTGAAAGTTATTGTTGTCATGGTCACGAGCTAGAAAAGACTTCCTCACTGCTTCTGTCCATCAGCAGAGAGGAAAACGCTGTAAAAATTCGACATACCAGATCGGGTGTACGTAAGCGTGTGTCGATGTATATTTATGAAGCTGCCTTTGAGTGTGAATGTCTCATCTGCAACCCGGCCGCCAGGAACAACAAACGTCTGACGGAGACGCCGCCACAATCAGGCTGCGGTCGTTTTTCTGTACAGGATTGATTTATTCATCTCCTCTAAATAAATCACACCAGAGGATTCATAGGAAGGTGTCACTTCACACCGGTTTTGAAAAACAGTCGCTATAAAGACGAGTCTGAATGAAAAGTCTGCCGTGTGGAACTTTTTGTCCACAGGTTTTGTTGCTTCGTTTTATTGAAGGGACTTTAAATGCATGAAATGAATGAAAAGTATTTCTGTGTGGCTATATTAGTATTAAAAGCATCAGCGCACAGGTTTGTCATCCAGGAAAACCCTCCAACTTAACATAAACCACAAGAAATTAATATAAAAACAGACAATAAATTTAAATATGATCCATATACTTGAAATACTAATTACATTAGTGTCTCACAACATCCTCCAGTGTTTGGGTAAATATCCTTTAAATACATTTTTTGTCGTGTATATGATCAATATCTTGATGTGTTAGTTGCGATGTTATGTAGTAATATTTATTTTTTTGTGTATTTGTAAGGTTAAACAGACTTTTAATCTAAATTCTCTCCTTGCTCTGCCTAAAGGTGACTGAGGAACACTTCGTTTTCTGTATTTTTTAAAACTCTGAACCTTAAACTGACAGCAAGTTTTACAGATCTGGTCGTTAGCTCTGGTGTATATCTAACAACAGAGGGCAACATTAACCCTCTGAAAACAGTTTCTGGGTGTGTTTTTTTTGTTTTCATATTCCCTCACCGTGGGCTAATTTCTCACTGCTTTAAAAAGCACCTGCACCTCTATGGAAACAAGCATTTCCCAGAAACAGAGAGAACTGAAGTGTGACTTGATGTGCAGCATAAAACAAAGTCAGAACGGCAGAAATAATAAAAAAAGAAAAGTTGAGTTTCTGGAATCAGCGCCTACAGGTGTGACCGAAACTGACGGTACATACTACAGATATTATAAATTACATTTTAAATTTGCTTCAAGGTTCAAGGTGACTTTATTGGTACCTGCAGGTCGATTTGTTCTGCAGGAGCAGGAGAGGGCATCACATAGACGTTTAAAACACAGGACAGTCAGAACAGCACAGATATTGACTCACTGAAAAGGGTTAAAAATTAAATAAAAGAAGCACTAAACCACTAAAATATAAGAACCTGTTAAAAGCATGATGCAAAGAGACAATAAATAAGTAAAACCAGGTCCGTTAAATAGAAATAAAAATAAGATAGACCTAAAAGTCAGCGGACTGCTGAAGCTTATAGGGAATCCAGATGTTTTGGATTGTTGGGTGTTTCTGTCTCTGCCTTTGTGAAGCGCTGTGAGATGACTTGTTGTTGTAAATATGCGCTATACAAATAAAATTGAATTGAATTGAACTGAAAAGTAAAGTGCACAATTTAAAAGAGAAGCAGCAGCAGGAACAAAGCTCCTCCGATAGTCTCTAATGTTTCCACACTTGTCTTCTACACAGCCTGCAGTTCAGCCCAGTTAGTCTTTTCATGGCTGTTGGTCTCAGCTGTGAGTGCAGATATTTTTTTTGTGTGTGTGTGTGTACTCTTTATCTGCAATTTTCTTCTTTTTACTAAGACGTAGAATAAAGCGAGTTTGAAGAAATACCACAATTGTCGGCTGAGATTTTGATAATCACGCCGACGGAACTGCGCGTCCCAGATAAGTAGCTCTCTCTGGTGAGGACTGTCGACAAGTAGAACATCTGGGGATCCTTTGTGTGTCATTTTGTTGTGCACGAGGAACATTGTGATTCATGGTCGGCACCTAACAGCCCGAACAAATCTGCTTTTTTAATAGAAACAAACACACCAACAGACTAATAAAAAAAAAAGCCTTTTTGGGTGACAGTTTGTTTGTGGATCAGACTTTGAATGAGGCGGTGATGGGTTCAGGTTGGGGGTAGTTAGTTCAGTCAGAAGTGAAGCAATCCAGAACCGTGCCGCTGCGGTTCAGTGGGTTCTTTGACCGGGGTTTGAGGTTAATATTCTCCCTTTCTCTCAGATGCAATGCAACTCCCAGCTAATTACCGTCCACAGAGGAGAACGCACCCCCACGCTGTACCCGCCGTCCTCCCCTCACCTCCTCCGTTACCTCCGCCGTCCTATCGGTTTCTAATTGGACTGCTCGTCCTCCCTCCGCCGCCGAGCGTCAAGATCCTGAGCAGAATCTGTCTTGATAATAAACGCTCAATCAATTCCCACCGCTGTGTCGAGCGTAATGGACGCAGCGGTGGGAATTGCCTCATCCAGAGTGTGTGTGTGAGAGATGTGTGTGTTTATGAGCGAGCAGGAGACAGAGCTTGTGAGTTTTACTTGAGCAGAGTATGCAGACTTTGAGGGTTGTGGATAATGAGATGGTGCGTAGGTGTCTAATGGGATATCCTGTCTGAACCGATCCATATGATTGATTATCAGCGAGGATAAAGAGAATAATCTGGAGAGTTTAAAGCTGCACATCACTGACTCCTTGTTTAGTTTCTGTGCTCCTGCATTTTTATTTTTATTTTTTATTAATGTGCCTTTTTCTAGCACAATTCTACATGTTTGTTTTACACCAGCAGCGTGTGTGTGTGTGTGTGTGTGTGTGTGTGACAGATGCTGGTGTGCACGTATGCAGCTGCTGTGTGGTGCTTTCTTGTCGGTATTGAGTCCTGAAGGTTATAGAGCACATTCTTCCATCCCTTCATGGTTGTTATGGAAACAGCGAGAGGAAGCAGAATGTAAAACTGTGTTTTGAAAGGACCTTTAATCGACCATGGACTCTTAGCAGTGATTATACCGTGTTTTGATAAAGTCTTTAGCAGGGTCCCCTCCCGTCAGAAAATTCAGGGTTTGTTTTTTTTTTCTGCATCTTTTTTTTTTTCTTCCTTGAGGTCCAGAAATGTGACTGATATCCTCACAGCACCTCACCAACAACAGCAGCAGCAGCAGCAGCGAGTGTTTTGCTGCCAGCAGGTTTTCTGTGTAGCGTCAGCACCGAGGTGGGTGTTGTACACATGTTGAGCATGTGGAAAAATTCGACTCGTTCTTCCCTTTGAGTTTTTCTGGTGCTGCCGTGTCAGAGCGCCTGAGCCATCCTGTAGGCAGCACACAGAGCCGGCGAGGCCTTTGGTGTTCTGTCAGACCTGGAGGTTCAAATCAAACAGGATTAAACTCTGCCGAGAGCCACGATTCAAAACGGTAGAACAAATCTGAAGAGAACATGACGGCGTAATTGACAAAGGCCAAGTGTTAATGTGCTTACGTTAATCTGCTTTTATCTGGATAAAAAGACGTGCCGCTCAGTTTTGTTCTTCGTTTTTGGGTCTTTATGTGGATTCCCGTCAGCGCACACAAAGCGGTTGTTGGTCTTCTGAAGTGAAATCTAAAAACCGTACAGCACCGGACACATGGAACGCTGAAATCAGAACAAACAGAACGTTACATAAGTGGAAAAGTTTTCACAAGTACTTTTAATAACGAACATTATCGAGAGAGAACAAGGACACAATGAAGGTCCTGTTGTTCCCCGTTTTAGCAAATTAATCAAAGTGTGTCTCTCAGTTTTACTGCAAAAATGGTTCTTTTCATCATGATGGTAAAACTTTGGTGGATCGGTGGTTAGCATCGTCGCCTCGCAGCTAGAAGGTCGCCGGTTCGAGTCCAGGTGAGGACACCCGGGATCTTTCTGCGTGGAGTCTCCATGTTCTCCCTGTGCAGCGTGGGTTCTCTCCGGGTTCTCCGGCTTCCTTCCACAAGTCCAGAAACATGTTGAGGTTAATTGGTGATTGTAAATTGTCCGTAGGTGTGAATGTGAGTGTGCTTGGTTGTCTGTCTCTAAGTGTAGCCCTGTGATAGACTGGTTACCTGTCCAGGTGAACCTGCCTTCACCCTGAGTCAGCTGGGATAGACCATGACCCTAGTGAGGATTAAGTGGTGTATAGATGATGGATGGATGTAAAATTTTGGGGTTAAGCTTCGTTTTCAAGTCTGTAGTTTTAGATGCTGTTGAGCTGCTGCAGTCCCCGCCCCCTTCAGGAAGAAGACTCTCTGTGATTGACAGCATAAAGCAAAACAGTACATGAGCGTGTGAGACCAGGACTTCATGCTGCTTCTAGCTTTAGTTCTTAGTCATCATTTTACATGGAAATAATGCAGAATTCAGCAAAAACATAGCAGCTTAGTAAAACGCTTCCTGCCTCGTAAAGCTGGGAGGCGGCAGACGTAAATGTCTTCAGCTTTTACTTCAAAGTTTTTAATATCCACAAAAACACAATAAAAATAGATTTTTACCATGTGGCAGCTTTAAGGAAGAAGTGTGTGGTCTGTATGGACGTGATTTAAAACAATCAAAATAATAGAAATACAGTAAAATGGAAGAAATCCAGCAGTCTGTACACTATGCATGTTTTTCCAAGTGACTAATGTATGTGACACGGGGTTATAATGAAGTCTAAGGACAGAACTTGCTCATGCATCAGTAGTAAATGTTATGCACTGTGTGAGTTCTTCACGTAGGAAAACTATTTAGACCATTTTTGCTAAGTTAAACAGTCAAAATGCAGCTAATGCGACAGGTAAAGGGCTCGTAGCTTATATCTAATAACAGCCTGACATCAGCCTGAACTCTTTCAGGATGTTTTCTGTTTCTTGAGGGCAAAACTAACATCCATCTCTCCTCGGCATCTGTTTGTCTCTTTGAAATTTGATTTGTCGCTTTGTTGGTTCGGTAGCAGCAGACTGTGGAGGTGTGCGGCTTCGCTTTTGGGTTTGATTTTTGTGCTCAAAAAGCCAAACGGCAGCGTTTCCGTTGATCAAACCGGGAGCAATACGGTGATATAAGAGGGTACAAATCACGAATCTCGACGGCAAAGACGGACCCGCTGGTGCCAGATAAACACTAGAAATGTGAGAATACAATAAGCGGGATCTATTTTCAGGTTCGGTGTGTGCTTGGCTGGAAGGCGGGACTCGGTGGGACCAGCAGGACACCCAGCTGGTGGAGCGTTGCTGTGTTTCTGCTGTACATCCCATCATCAGCGGACTGTTCTTTTTAATCTGATTCGGCCGGGCACTATGGATCTCTCATAATTTCCCCAGAGTTTTTTTTCTCCGCGCGCGCCATGAATTAGCTGATGAAATGCAGCAGCATGTCCGACACACCTCCTCGCCTATATGTGGCATGTGCGGTAACCATGGTAACCCGCGTGTTAGCGGCTGGGGTTGGCGGTTTCATTCATAGGTACGATGCTGAAGGTCAGTCGGGACAGGAAGAGACAGATTTAGAGGTGAGAAGCAGTGACTGGCAGCGAGATGCGGCATCTGTGATCCAGCTGGAGTCGAGCTTTTATCAGATGAGTCAACGCTCGTTTCTGTCCGTCTGTACCGGAGCATAAAAAACTGCCTCGTGAAGAACTCAACGTGTTGCATCGCCAATCAGTAAAAGAGCCATCGACTCAAGGTGGTCTCTGCTTTTGATTTTCTGTCACTGACCTTAAATTCCTGCAGCATCATTAGTTGACCTTAATGTGTTCGTCGATACATCGATCACATACAGACTCATGTGAAGGGCTTCAATCAGGATATATATATAGTTTTAACTTCATTCTGTGACGCCGGCTCCAACGAGCGTTTCTCTCATCCTGCAAATTTACTTTCAGCCTGATGGATCCTACCTGCTCACGAGAAGGCGCCTCATCATTATCGTCATTAACACCCTTAAAACTGCCGTATAATGCGACCTGCTTTCCTCTGTTTGTGGAAAATGGTTAATGTGACAGTCACAGAGATATTAGATGGGGTGTTATTACACTCTGTAGTTTTTTTATTTTATTTTAGGGGTGGCTGTGAATCAGGAGGTAGAGGTGGCAGAGCAGGTTGGCCACTAATTGCAGGGTTGCTATTTCGATCCCCCGCCTTGTGAACGGGTGCAAAAGAGGGGAAATTGTGAAGCAGTCCATTTGCCGTCTACAGCAAACCTGCATGAAGACTCTGAGCTGTGAGCGTGAGTGAAAAAAAAAAACGGACTCTCGGTTAGTTGGGATGGAAATGATCGTTTAGTTTTGTGAAAAACGCTTCCCAGACCAGTGTAGGGCAGCTACAGCGCCGTCCAAATACTTCTGACCGTACAGCAGAGGAAACATGTAAAACTGAAAAATGTTAATTAGGTTTTTTTCTTTCTGTTGGGTGTGAATGTGTTTAATGAGCAGTTTGGCGTATCTGTAAAGCCTCAGGCTGAATGCAAACAAACCATGAATTATAATAATTAAACAATCCAACCTGAAGGGAATGTAGAAATAGCTGAACGGTCAACTCAATTAACCTGAAACAGCATCAAAAAATACTTTTATATTTGATAGAAAGAAAGAGATTTAAAGCGCTTGAAGATGTAATTGTAGCTTCTTTAAAACTCTGAATCCTCAGAACCACCGATGGGTTTTAAAGGCATGTTAGCTTTATTTTAAAAATGGCAAAATTACACCATTTGTTATAGAAAGAAGTTTTAAAAATGCTGATTTTCAACTTGAACTCCTCATCTGTGATGTGCTGTTTCATCAGAACCAAATCGAATCTTTAAAATATGATATCAAAATCTACACTTGTAGGTGGTTAGCATCGTCGCCTCGCAGCTAGAAGGTCACCGGTTCGCGTCCCGATGAGGACACCCGAGATCTCTCTGCATGGAGTCTCCATGTTCTCCCCGTGCAGCGTGGGTTCTCTGGCTTGGAAACAAATAGCAAAACATCTATAGTGTGCAGCCACCGTTTTATTGATAACACCTGGTTCCATTTTCCATTATGGCATTCTAACTCTGCCCTAATGCACAGAAGACATTTGTCAGGTCTCTCTACTTCTACCCATGCATGTGCTGCTTCCAAGGAGGTGCAGCATTTTATATTACAGTAAAAAAAAAGAGCCCACAGTGAGTAAAAATGTGTCCTGAGTAAAACAAAACATCCAGAAACTGCTCAGCATTCAGAGGGTTAAAAGAGCATCACGCTGAGGGAAACCTTGGAGCCGAGGGTCGTACGTACACGGCACAATACGAGTGGATAAAATGCAATTAAAGCGTCCATTTAAGCCCTTCACACCTTCAGCCGCGTCCTGTAGCAGCTGCTTGACTTCCTTCTGTTCTTCTGTTCGGTTTATAAAAGGAACCTCTCGCTGATGCTCTCTCGGGTTTTCTTCACACCCGTCCTTTTCACTCTCTTTCTTTTTTTTTTTTGGTGCATTAGTGTTTCTCCTGGAAAAAGACTGTGTAGGAGCAGGTTCACTGTGAGAAAAATGGCAGATTCTTTGTTTGCCCGTTTTGTGGGTGGTTTTGGGATTTCTGGAAGAACAACAGCAGTTTGTTAATTATCTGAGTGGCTTCGTTTTATGAACTGCAGCTTCACATGAAACGCTGGAGTCGAAGGAACACAAATGGAAACGCAACAAATCGTTTCCCTATCGACGTTACAGTCAGGGATCTTTTTAAAAATATATATTTGATGTTGTTTCTTTTGACTAGATGAGTCTTTTATGTTTATTTTTCAATGACCACAGCGTATTGTTCTGCCTTTTCCTCTGCTGGTGTGTAATTGTTTTTTTGAATTTTAGAGATAAACAATTGGTAAACACCTGAGTTACTGTATTTCCTGTGGGAGTCACCCTGTTATCAAATGTATTTTACATCAACAGTCTTCAGGTGAACACTGTCAGGGATGAAACTGAGCATTGAGTGCTTGCTTTACAATATATTCTGTGACCCATATAGGTGAGACAAACAATGTTTTATTTATTGTCAGTGGTTCTTTAACCCTCTGACCTTCCAGCACAGCCACGGATACAAGTACTGAGAACTCAAAAATGACTTTTGCGCAGCATATTGAAGCTATAATGCCGTTAATTAAGTGGGA
>NW_007577968.1:602534-609903 GCF_000690725.1 Stegastes partitus
TGTTAGACAGTTGAAAATCTGACAGTTCTTTCAGTTTTTATTGTTTCTTCTCATAAATGACAAATTTTGTCTTTTTTAAAGCTCCAGCCTGGGCTCAGTAACATTATATTTTACTAAATCAGTTTGTGAGCGTGATGTCAGCTCACAGTCGCCTTCCTGTAAAGAAAAGATTAAAAAACAGACCAAACTGTTACTGCAGAGCTGTGATGAATGACTCCAGATTTACTATTTTTCCTGAAGTCATTACATATACAGGTAAACGTTTGTTGTTAGTGCTGTCAAGTGGAGCAGTGAAGTCGGTCCCTTGCACTTTTTCACTTTTACACAATCACTTGCATGCACAAAGCAAAAATGCACGACTCTATAATGGACTGAACTGACATGATGTCCTCTGATAGGGACGTACTTCTCTCCTGCCTTTCCTTCTGACCTTCTGACCTTCTGACCTTTTCTTTCTGTCGGATCAGGATGGGGGCTTCAGACAACATCTATAAAGGACGCAGTACGTTCATGGAGGAGCTGACGGAGGCTTCGGAGATCATTTCCCGCGCGACGGAGCGTTCGTTGGTCATCCTTGACGAGCTGGGACGCGGCACGAGCACCCACGATGGGATCGCCATCGCCTACGCGACGCTGGAACACTTCATCAGAGATGTAAGTTTGTGAATGAAAGCTCTGATGGAGTGATGTGAAAACGATGTGAGCGACAAGAAGGGAAGCGCTGATGGAACACTTGGGGCAGGTGACAGAATTTATTTAGACCAAACCTGCATCTATTCATCTTTGTAAATCCTCGAGCATCGTGGAGTCTTGACACCAGCCCACTTAATCATCAAGGTAACAGCCTTTGGTAAAGAGGTGTGTGTGCGTACAAGTGTTTGATTGCATGTGCAGACTTTGGCGATCGTTTGTTTTGCAGTGAGACGAGTCACCAGAGGCGCCTCGGCAGCAGAGCAGCTCTTAAAAAACTAAGTAGAACGGCGGAGAAGCTCGATCTATAACGTTAATATCCTGCAAGAGAGCAGGACGTAATGGAAAAGTAGAGGGAAAAAAAGAGAAAGACTTGATTCTCATTGTTGCCGGGATGTGCGTTGTGCTGCAGCGGGCCTAATTTTATCCTCATCAAACACCCACATAATCAAGGCTGATGACAGGCTGACCAACATCTACCTTTGTGCTTACAAGGAAGCACGCGTTCACGTTTTCACCTCGTCAGCAGTCATTAGATTCGTGTGTAAAACCAAATAACACCCACTGTGGGTTCAGTTTTTTACTGCAACATAAAGTCCTGACTTTTGAAGGAAACTGGACAACAGCAGCTCCCAGAAGTGTTCTTTAATACAGTTCTAATGTTATTAATCATAAAAAACGAGAAACTGAAAGTTGAATTTCTTTGATTATTTATGTTACAAATAAAAATAAAAGCTGGAGTCAACGTGTAGAACATTTTGACCACACGTGTTGGTAATGCTGGAAAAAAGGTAACTGTGCATACGGGAGTTATTTGACTACCTAAATGTTGAGTTTATTTTCATACCTGTATCCTGTCTGCTCTGTGTAAACCCACCCTGCACATCAGCCGAGTCCAACCAAACATGGTTGGTCATAGCTTCAGATTAGTTTATAGATATATATTAAAGAATCTGGTTACTGCGAAGGGTTTATTTTGGTGTTTTTTAAAATAAGACATAGAATAAAATGATTTTTATAAAGTATCATGATTTTGAGCTGAGTTAACTTTATTAACAGAACTTAATGCTGCAGATGAAAAGACTGTTAGACAGTTCAAATAACAATTCTTCAGTTTTAACAGTTTCTAGCGGCTATTTATTTATTCATTCAATTGAGGACATTTTTTACTTTAACTGTGATATTAAATGTTACGCTAGTTTCGAGTAGTGAAACATTAGTTTAAAACAAAAATGTTTTTATGAAATAAACTATCAGACGGCTCTTTAGAGTGTCTATTAGCACAGCTGAATGCTGAACGAGGCAATTCCAGACAAACAAACTGTTACTTTCATGCGTCCCTGCTTTATCAGCTATGGGACTGTAAATGAGAGCATCATTTGCAAAACGAACCTCCTGCTGTGTTGAAGAGGACTTGAGACCATAAACTCATTAGAAAAGTGTTTGTTGAGCTAATAAATCAAGTAAGAAAGAGGCTCACTTTCTAATAGGCGTCAATACAATCTGACTTCTTTTTACAAACAGTGGAGTCGCCCCCTACTGGCCGTTACGAAGAATGCAGGCTTATGAAGGCTTCACCTTTCAGAGTCGCAGGCTTTTATACAGTCGTGTGTGTGTGTGTGTGTGTGTGTGTGTGTGTGTGTGTGTGTGTGTGTGTGCGTGCGTGTTTTGCTGGGATCATGTGACCCAGCAGTCAGGGTCCTCTGGGTGTTGCACTGAGTTGCGTATTTCCATTTTGGTGGAATAGATGAGTGGTGCCCTGAGAGAACGTCATGTTTGTGTCATCAATACCAACACTGGCGAGTTGATCGTTGTTTCTTTGTGGAGAACTTAAAGTGTTTGTATTTATCAATTTGTTTAGAAAAACTGGATCAATACTGTGAGCACAGAAAACTCATGATTGCTGTTTGTTTGAGGTCTGGTCATTGTTTAGGACATAAAACTGTTCATGTTCTCGGCTGTTTACACTCAGAATATTTTCCTCTGTATTGGTACGATCCAGCCTCTAGGGTCAGCTGGATGCAACAAAAACCAGATGGAAGTGGTTCAGGTAATGCAATTTATTTCTCAGTAAATGAACAGAACAGAACTGTGACCATAGAAAAGAAGCGAGTGGATGTTGCTACAAGTCAAAGAACCAAATATAACCAAACGAAGGCTAACAGAGTGTCGAAGCTCGCTAACAGAAAACAAAACTAAACTCCTTAGCCAAGCTTTAAATCTAACAGTAACATCCACACGACAAAAGAAACTACAACAAACTAGTGCCTCAAAACACACAATATGAAAAACACAAGACACGAGTAACTTCTTCACGAAGTCTAGCAGCTGCTAACAGGAGTCAGTCTTCACTAAGACTCTCATGAAACTTCCACACTGAGTTAGCTGCTGCCAACAGAAGTTACGTTACCAAAAACACACAAGACACAAACCGAGAGGCACCAGGTCGGACTGTTGACACTAAATCCCTGCCAACCCCGACTGAACGGTTGCTGGTTGCTTTTATAGCCAAGTGTGGTGATTGTTGGAGTGTTGGTGGTCCAATCAGATGTGACCAGAGGCGGGGAGAACAAGTTTAGGTCTTCAGCTCCGGGCTGATTAGCTGAGATGACTGGCAGCTGGTGTCCTGGAGACACAACTGGGCCTACATGGGTCACCTCCACACACAATGGTCACAAGTCCACATCGCAAAACAGCACAAACACCATGGGACCATAACAGGCATAGGTAGACTCTCCTGCCCAAACATCTAGCAGCTTTGTGTTTGTTGAAGCCTTTAAAGCATTACAGACTGATAAATGAACACAATAACATACCGATGACAGTACAGCATAGTGCAGGGGTGTCCAATCCTGGTCCTCGAGGGCCACAGTCCTGCATGTTTTAGATGTGTCCCTCTTCCAACACACCTGATTCAAATTATCAGGATGGTTATCAGGCTTCTGCAGAGCTTGATGATGAGCTGATCATTTGAATCCGGTGTGTTGGAAACATCTAAAACATGCAGGATTGTGGCCCTCGAGGACCAGGATTGGACAGCCCTGGTATAGTGGTACCTTACCTTGTGTGCGCTGTTCCAACAACGACTTCCTTGCTGCCATTTTTGCAAATTTGACAAGTGATTGATGGCACCTACTGCTCGGTACGCAGTCAAGATGCCGACCACCGAATGTGGCAAGTCTCCAACGTTTCACACTCAGCTTTTAGCCTGTTATGAGTACACTATGTAGGTTCTCGTAGTACACTGCATGGAGCTAGTTGTCAGCGTGAACACACTTATGCACTCAGAATAGAAGGTGTAATATGGAAGAACTGGCTTTTGTCATTTGGCCAAACCTTTATTTTGAGGCTGGTTTTTATGTCTCGTGTTACATCTACTGTGGATACCTACTGACTGTGTTCATTGAAGCCGTTAACTTTACTATCCAGCAGGCAAACAGTAAATATGAATGACAGTCAAATATGAAATGATGAAGTGTGGGTGTTCAACTAATTAATATAAAACAGCTCTAATCAATATTTTTGTAGCAACAATGGATCAAACTGTGTGTGTCATGCAGTTCTTGTAGTAACCAACGTGCAGAGGGAGCATCTCTCAGCATCTCTCAGCACCACGGCGCTGTTGTTGGATCCCAGCGTTGGTTTTTGGCACAAAGCGTTCTCTGAAGCAGCAGCAATGGGCAGCTCCTTCTAGTAGAAACGCTTTGATACACTGACTGTGTGTCACCGGCAACACACCAAACAGCACCGAGACTAATTGGGGAAGATAATGAAGCGTTTGCAATAGCAGGAAAAAGACAGGTATTCCAGCCCTGAGCAGAGACATAACAGGACAGCAACAACTGGACATTTGTCAGGTTGCTCGACTCCAACTGACTCCTCATGTTACGCTGTTTGAAGCATGATAATCATTGTGTCTGTAGATGTTGTGCTGCTTGCTTTAATGCACACAAAAAAACGATGCTGCTTTACAACCTGAAGCAAAAAAAATAAGGATTCCTGTTTGCATCAGTCAAGATTCACACTAATGCTTGGAATAGCAGTGATTTGTTGATATTGGTTCTTATCAGCCTGCTAACATAGTGGCCAGCAGTCTGCAAAAAACACCCACAAAAAAGACAAAAACTACCAATTTGACACGAGCACTGCAGAGTTTTTGTCTTCTTAACAACTGGCTGGTGTTTGTGTTGGGTTATTGCCCTTCAGGCTGTGGGTTCTCTGGGGAGAAAGGATTTACCCACTCAGATGGTCCACCCTCAGCTCAGGGAGCATGTATTAAATCTTGCACTTGAGGCACTTTGTTCTGAGGGCTGTTGTGGTTAAGCACAGCAGCAGCTGTTTAGCTGTCAGTCAGTGGACGAGACAAACCACAGACTGAGTTTGGGCCTCTTTGAGTCGCAGGGTGAAGCTCTCACTTCAGTCCACGGTGATGGAAACCATGTACGGGTTTGACTCTTGTGCTGCCTTCTGGGTAATCAGAGTGTACAAGCTGCATCCAATCAATGGGAGCCGGTATTTTGGTATTAGGTTATTTTCTGTTTTCCAAGAACTTAGTCCAGAAGCTGTAATTTGCCTCCAGTTAGCCATGTTCAGATGTAGATAAATAAACATTTGTCTCTGAAAAATTCCTTCCAGTTTTCATGTTTTGCCAGTTCCACAATAATCTCTGGACAGAATCTTGGGCTTATATAATTCTGCTGGAAAACGTAGAATGAAAATATATAAGTAGCAGCAGCAGCAGCTAATGCAGCAGGGAGCTGCTGTTGGCAGGAGGGGGGAGCTCTCTGACTACCTGTTGTATAACAGCATTGATTTGCTAGAAAAGCCTTGCTATTAAAGGAAAGGCAAACAAAAGGGCACAAAAGAAGTTATGCTTTGCAGCAAAGGCCTCCTCAGTGCAGGCAGAGTTTCAGAGTCTTTCATGCCGACTCCTGCCTCCTACTCCTCCTCCTCCTCCTCCTCTGTCACATCCCCTCCTCCTCCTCACCAGACTCAACTGTTCATGTCAAAAGTCAGACTACTCCTCCTTTGACTCGGTTGTTATAGTAACACACCTTTCCCTGTGTCCAACGCTCACCTGAGAGGTAGTTAAGAATGTAGATGGGTTTCATAACACCGCTCAATAATAGAGACAACCTTGATGCAGAAAGAGAAAAGAGAAACGGGGAAGCTGAGGAGAGAGGATTTCTAAAACTTCAAGCTGATTCTGCCAGACGGTGCCGGGTTCTGTGTTCAAATCATGACCGGCGTGGATGTTTAGTTCCTTTGCTGCTGTGATGTGTGAAGCACCTCCTCGTCTTCAGACATCGTTCCCTCTCAGCCCTTACCTGGGCTCTTACTTTTATTCACGCTAACAGCAGGCCCTGCCATTAGCTTCACACTAAGCTCAGCGCTACACATTGCTCTCCACTTGTAGCGTGACTCAGACCTGCATGTGACGGCACTAACGTTATAATTCTACACTGTAATAGTAGACGGGAAATCAGGCCCGGCGTTACACTTGGACTCACAGGAGAACTCACAAAAGCTCACTTTTGGCTGCGCACTAATGGGTACATTTTCAGCGCGACGTATCACTCCTCGTGGGCGTAAATGGTCTGATGTGCTCATGCTCATGCACAAAGCTCCTACAAAGACCCACATGTGCTCCACAGCACTTTGCGCTGCTCTGTGCCTGCTCTGTGCTCGTACTCACGGATAAGATGCTGTTGTTCTGTTCTGTGACTGCAGCACAGGTTGGATGGGAGGAATTCTTCACTTTTTCAGACTACTTGTTCTGTCTAATTTAGGACTGCAGCTCATCATTTGTAGCAGAAGATCTTCACTTTTTCAGAAGGTAAACTTAGCAAAAGTTCAGCTCAGCGTTGGTGCAAGTCAGTTGGGCTTTCTTCTACTTTTAAAAATAAGCTGCTTGGATGTGGGCACGGAAAGGGACACAGCTTGTTTGAGTTGTTTTCAAAACTTACTTTGGAAATTCACACCTCCTTACGCTGAGTACTGTGCAGCAGGAGTTGCAGAAGAAGTCTTCCATCGACATAAATCTGTCTTATGCAGGAGGTTTACGTCCTTTTTGTGTCAGATATGGCAAATCTTTTCCTTTAATCAGAAAAGTTGAGCAGAAAAAATGTGACTCCAACCTCCATGGAGGAGAATGTTGACTGAATAAATAGCTGAAATTGTGCTGGAGGTATTTTTTCATCATCTTATCAAACTCAGAAAATTAGGACATATTTTAGGTAATGAAACAAAATATGAATTCCTTTAGTATTTTGGTGTTTTTCATTTCTAAATCAGATGTTGTAAGCTTGGATGGATTCGCTATATACGCTTGGTAAAACTAATGCACTCTAATACAACATTCCACTTTTACGTCGCTTCTACATTCCAGTTTTTGTTGACGTTGTCCAAAAGGGGATGATTTTACATCGCTTATCATTGATGTCTTAGTGAGAGATGTGATTGAGTGTTCCTGATATTTTGTCCACCCCTCTGACACACCAAGAGGGTAAACAGGAACACTTTAAAGTCCAGTCCAGTACCACCGTGATCCACGACGACGTCAGTAATAAACATACCTAAAACTAAAAATGTAGTTAAAGTAGAATTTATGGCCGAGCTGTTGGATGGCGTTAAATTTAAACCTAATGAAGAGGCTGATCTTGTACCCAAACTTTGATTT
>NW_007577968.1:611029-617833 GCF_000690725.1 Stegastes partitus
AGCAGAACAAAGAGGGGCAGCAACACGGGTCTCGTAAGCTCATTCTGTCCAACAAGATTACTTGTCAAACACCCGACAACATCAACGTCCTTACCTCACAGTTGGATTGGATAGTACAAAAAAGACTTCAGGGGTTGATTGGATGGTACACAAAAGATTTCAGGGGTTGATTTCCACATGGCATCGATTGAAAGGAAAAGGTCGTCACAGGTGTCAGTGACCCAGGTTCAGATCATTTAAGTCAGGAAAAGAACAAGACTGACCTGCAGCCAAAGTCAGAAGTCAACCATACACATTACACCAAATGTCTCCATCCCTCACACACAGATCTCACCTCAGCCAGAGCCTTGACGGCGGTGAGGTGAGAACACAGAGGGTGTCGAGTCAGAATTGGATTTGAGTCTAATTGGATAGAGAGAACTACAGTAACAAGACAGAGAGGCAGCAGTAGTGGGGTTGACACCTCCAGCCTTTTCATCAGGATCAGATTACCGGGCGGATGCGCACTCCAGAGCGTGCAACAAGCTGCCGTCTTTGACAACATATCATTATAAAAAACAGCCCGGGAACAGCGGTGAGCCTCTACGGGTGGACGGAAAAACAGACGCCAATTTGGAGCTGGAAACCAGAGTCGGACGCAAGTTACATAAGAGGAGGCGACACGATGCAGAGCAGAGCTTCACATGTGGCAGATCAGCGCTGAACCATCACGTTGTGAGCCGAACACATCTGGCCTTCCCTCCTCCTGATGTTTGATCATTCCCAACATTCCTGCTTCGGTTTATAAACACACAGCGGATTTCTGGTGGACGCTCAGACATGTAAATCTGAGAAGGACGGAGGAAGGTTCTTTGCATCTCCCGCTTTTTCCTGTCGTCTAGTTTTATGTTTTTGTCTACGACTTCTTGCACGATTACTGAAATTGAAAATCACGTTATTATAGTTATAGTACATATTTTGTTAACTTATCTTTTTGCTCCTCCAGTAGGCATCACATTTGTGATTTTATAGCAAAAGAATTTCCGTTCATAAAGTTTTTATTTATCTCCTCTCTTACCTTATACACCAGTAATCCTTGATCATGTCTGAATTAAGGCTACTTATCAAAAGAATTCCTCTAAATCTTTAGTTTCTTCGAGGGCTACAACTGGCTTTTATTTTTATTTTTTAATTAACAGTGGATGAAGCGATAAGGTGTAGACTGTATGAATAACTAAATTTCACCATCAGTTAGCTTGGTTCAGTGGTTTTGGCCTCCTACTTTATTGTTTTGATTCAATCTCACCGCTCTCATCATCACCACGGCAGCAGCAGACAGATGTTGGCGAAAAAGATCAGTTGGCAACTAGCAGGTGAAGGTAGTGGAGAATTCAGCCACATCTTTGGCTTCAGCAGATCAATAAAAGTGCTAAATTTTGTGATTTCAATCCAATTTTATTTGTATAGTTTACAGCATATGTCATCACACAGCGCTTAACAAAGTCAGGTATAGACGTTACAAATTTAAACAGAGAACCCGACAATCCAAAGTAGGCTTTGGACTCCTTCTGATCAACCGGTTGGCAACAGTGGGAAGGAACCAAACCCCGACCTCCGGCAGAACCAGGCTCTGGGAGAGCGACCATCTGCCTCGACCGGTTGGGTGAGAGTGGGGATGAAGGGGGGAAAACAGAATAGTAGATGGAGAGCAAGCAGTAGAACGGAACAATAAATATGAAATATTTTGGGGGTCAGTGAGGCCAGAGGCTGCAGGTCAGAGACGTGAAGCTCCGGATCCAGAGACGTCCGCAGAGAGAACAAGCATTTCTGTATGCTAACATGTTCACTGCAGCAACTTTACTGCATCAGTCGTGTCTCTCAAGTCAAAACAATCAAGAGTAACTTTTATTGATCAAATTTGTTAAAAGGAGAAATTCAGAGTGTCAGTTTTCAGACCCTCAGGAGATTATTTTGAAGTGCTTATTCAGACAAAACAGCTTTAAAAGTACAGAAATAATTGATTTTTACTTGATGACAACTTACACAATTATTCCATCCTGGAAATTCCCCCTGATCGATCGTGATCATTGACTGATCGATTCATTGACTAGTTGTTTCGGCTCTCATTTCACGAGAGCAAAGCTTTCAGTGCACCCTCGGGTGGTCTGGTAATGAGCTGCCATTAGCACCTAATCAGATCATTATCCAGGCTGCTGCCTCGCTCTGCCACGCTCGCTGTGTTCTTACCTTTCAGTGCAGTCGGACAGGAGCTCGTCTGCGTGCTCATCAGCGTGTTGTAAATACGTCTCAGCAGGTCCAGGTCTGTCTGAAGCAGGTGGGAGTGACCCCGCACGTCTCATTCAGACACAGGAATTACCGGTGACATGTGACCTTTCTTAGACCGAGCGGTTACCGGGCCAATCCTGGAAGCAGCCTGGAGTCCTGCAGCGGCCCGTCTGTTGTGATGATGTAAGACTCAGGCGTGCTCCGCTGCGAGAGCTTCATGCATGATTTGTCACCATTACAGTCATCGTAGTGACTATCAATACTGGCACTTGTGGGTTTTTTCAATCCAGCATTAACTGCGTTGTAGCAGTTTGCAGCATGTGGGAGACAATATTTTCACTTTACACTCCCCTTCTCCATTTACATGACGGGGTTGTTAAAGCGAGCGGGGAGAGGAAATGCGTTTGTTTTAGCAAGGAGCTTTCAGCAGCTGTCTTGAGGGAGCAGCGCTGAGAGGTGAAATGTTTGACGGAGGCAGAGCGAACGAGTCCACGCGTCGCTCCCTTTTAATTTTATTTTTTTTGTAATATTCACGTCTTAACCTTAATGCCAGAGTTCAATCATGTAGCCTTTGGGTGGCTCCCAGACTTGACAGAGATTAAAGAATAGCAGGATGAGGTAAAGTGCCTTCACTCGGCTGAATATCTCTCCAGAGCCCGAGGAAGCCGAGTCTGCAGCGAACTGCAGCGATCGACTCGAGACAGAGTTAGAACAAAAGAAGTAAATAGACTAATGGGGGGAAGATTTGATAGAACAGTGTGTGTGTTTATGTGTTTATAGCAGTCGTCATATTCAGATTGTATTCGTGTGTTGGCTCGGCACACTGCAGGGTACTGAGGCAGTTAAGTAACAGCGGGCCAAAGCACAGTCGATGTGGATGCTCTGTTCTTTGTTGTTCAGCAGCTACCACTTTTGCTTGGTTGTGGTAACACAGACAGCGTTACATAATGCAGCATTTGTCATGATACCTGCCATTTGGTGTATGTATTACGTTATCTCTGCTCTCTGCCTTTTCTTTTGTCTTGCTGGGTTTTTTTTCTCTCCACATATTTTTTCTCTTTTTTTAAGTAACGAATTAAGAACAATAAAAAAAGAAGCATTGGATAAATTATGTCAAAAGACAAAGAAAACTACTTGTAGGATGCTTGTTATGTGTTAGAGTTTACAGAATGTGTTTTATATTTGAGGGGCTGGTGAAGTATTGTGGGGAAGTGGTTTCTCTCCAGGGTTGCAAGGTGGATCAGTGGCTAGTACCGTCGCCTCACAGCTAGAAGGTCGCCGGTTCGCGTCCCGGTGAGGTCATCAGGGATCTTTCTACGTGGAGTTTGCATGTTGCATGTTCAGCATGGGTTCTCTCCGGGGTCTCCGGCTTCCTCCCACAAGGTCCAAACACATGTTGAGGTTAACTGGTGATTCTAAATTGTCTGTAGGTGTGAATGTGAGTGTGCTTGGTTGTCTGTCTCTAAGTGTAGCCCTGTGATAGACTGGTTACCTGTCCAGGTGAACCTGCCTTCACCCTGAGTCAGCTGGGATAGACTCCAGCCCCCATGACCGTAGTGGGGATTAAGCGGTGTATAGATGATGGATGGATGGATTTCCCGCTAGATTTTTTATCAAACAGATTTTCCGAGGAGCTATAAATAATGTTTCTGGAAGTGGCGATCGGTCGGTCAGTCCACCACTGTGGTACACACTAGAATATCTCAACAGTTATTGGTGCGATTGCCATATTATTTTGTGCCATTTAAGGTCGGAGTTTGGTGGTATTTCCTTGGATGTTACCAGAAGGTCAAAGACTCCACTTTTCCCCTGAAGCCAACCGTAACAGGAGTCCACATCTGCTTGTTATCGCTTGTCAGTGTTTTCATACCTGTGACAGAATTTTTCATGTCAAAGCGACAACAATGTCAATTAATTAAACATATTAACAGTAATATAAGTAATTACACGAGTACTCACCTGTTTAAGATGCACTTTTGACCGCAATCACAGAATCGTGCATCTCAGATCTGAAGTCTCGGCGTTACACATCTGGATACTGTAGTTTTATCCCAGTCTTCATTGCAAACCTGCTCAACCTCTGTCAGGTCACACCAATTCTCAGTTGGATTGAAGTCACTTCAGAACATTTATCTTGTTGTCTTCTAACCATTTCTGTGTAGCTTTGACTGTATCCTTCAGGTTATTGTCTCCCAAGTTGAAGTTCTTGCAGACTTCATCAGATGTTCCTTCAGGCTTCCCTTTACTTTACAATTCATGCTCCACCTTTACAAGCCTTCCAGGACCTGCTGCCAAGAAGCATTCCCACATCATGATGCTGCCACCACCATGCTTCACAGTGGGAAGATGTTTGGTGTCCATCAAACATGGCTTCTGCTCTGATGGCCAAGAAGCTTAATTTTGGACTTATCAGACCAAAGAACCTTCTTCCTTTGACTTACAGAGAACAAGCAACGAGTTGTTGTATGAACAGCCACAGCTGGTAGCTCCTTCAGAGGAGTCATAGGTGTCTTGGTGGCCTCCCTCACTGCTCTCTTTCCTGCACAGTCACTCAGGTTTTGAGGACAACCTGCTCGAGGCAGATCTCCCCATGCGCAATATTACTTCCATTCCTTAATGTTCAGTCTGACTGTACTCTGAGGGAAATGTTCTTGCATCCATCCTCTGACTTATGCTTTTCAATAACCTTTTCTCAGAGTTGCTTGGAGTGTTCTTTAGTCTTCATGGTGCAGTTATAACCAGGAGTACTGATTCACCAGTGGCTGGACCTTACGGATGTCTTCATGCTACAATCACTTGAGACACATTCACTGAACTCAGATGATCTCCGTTTCGGTAACTCTGACTTCTAGCGCTAACTGGCTGCACCTGTGTCGACTTCTTGTTAATTCTTCTCAAAAAAACTAATTAAATTGGCTGTTATTTAATGTTAATACTTTTATAGGTGCTGTATGTGTTCAACATTCAATCAAGAGGACAAAAGAGATAATTCTGAACATGTCTTTAAGTTTTTGGGATTCTTTTTGTTTTGTGCACAACGAAATCAAATTTTTTTTTTTATAGGCACCATGCAAAGCTGGTGAGTAGGTGGGAAGGTGGCAGCTCTTTTGTCAGGGAAACATGGCAGGTGGTCGGTCATTTCAAAGTTGCTGTCTAACTTGTACCTTCCTTGTCAGACTCTCACCGACCAGAGGGACGTCGTCCACAGCTGTCGCAGCAGCAGAAGTGACAAACATCTCTGGCAGGCCGGTGCTGAGCAGCGAGCACACTGACGACATTTCTCCTCCTCAGCTGAATATTTTCTCACTAACGACAACACGATGTACAGATTACACTTAAAACTGGACGACCCCCGTTTGTGGTGTTTTCACTGATACTCAACATTTTTCTTAAACGAGGTGTAAAAGACAGAAGATCTTCCGGAGACGCTGTGTACTTCATTTATCTGGATTATAACACTTTGCTTTCTCGTTCCCACTCTCAGGTGAAAGCTCTCACCCTGTTTGTAACCCATTATCCTCCTCTGTGTGAGCTGGAGCGACTGTATCCTGAGCATGTGTCTAACTACCACATGGCTTTCTTGCTTAATGAACCCGACATCGCTGCTGACGGTGAGTGTGCATATAGGAAGAGGCTCTCGTACAAGTAGAGCGTACATTCAGAACATTCTTGCATAAACTTGTTGACGTTGTAATGTGTGTATTTGTGCATGCTAACAGATGAGGAGATTCAGCCGGAGTTCATCACCTTCCTCTACCAGCTGACTGGAGGAGCTGCAGGACGGAGCTACGGCCTGAATGTCGCCCGACTGGCCGACATCCCCGATCCGATACTGCACACTGCCGCTCGCAAAGCCCGAGAGCTGGAGAGCATGGTCAATGCCAGGAGGTAGCGCTCGTGTTCACCCTGACTGTTTGTTAAAGAGAGGATTTCACTCATCAAGAGAAGTTTACTGGTCATAAGGAGTCAGTCTGTGAATATATTTCTGTAATGTCTGCCGAGGTTCTGGAATTAGTTTTTCAAAGTCTGGGAAAGTAGCTGATGATTTATTCAGGTGTGTCTCCGTTTGATCTGAGAGATGAAAAGACATTAGAGGAGCAAACCTGCCTCACTAACTTTAGGTAACGTTTAGGTGTCAGCTTTAAAACAAGAGCTTTTAGAGGTTTGGGTGTTTTGCTTTTGGCGCCAGTGACACAACAAATTCAATGCGGATCCACAAATGGTGAAGCTTATCAGACACCGAACCGCTGTGCAGCGATTCTCTGACAGGATTACACGCAGGAGCACAACTCTGGAACGTCACAGTTGATGTTTTCTTCACCGTGATAGTTGGGAGGTAGAAAGATTCCTTTTATGTTAAAAGTAATCAATCATGGGTTTAATTAATACAGATGTTTTCTTAGAAACTCTCAAATTGGGGAAGAAGTTGAGCCTGCTTTCATTTTTTTCACAGATAGCCCTAATGTTTGCACCCACATTGTGTTATAGGATGAGTGGGCTGGATGTTTATTGATGTTTACACTGTAGTTGCATTATGGG
>NW_007577968.1:618603-640649 GCF_000690725.1 Stegastes partitus
ATCGAGTCACGACTGTATCATTAAGCACAAATGGACCCTCAGAGCTGAAAACTTGGAGTCAGATGTGTACAAAATAAAACTCGAAGCTCCTCTGACACTAAACTGAATGTTTTTTAAGCTATAACACTCAAATGAACTTGATTTCATCCTTGGGCTGACATGCCTGAACCAGAAAACGTACCAATATTTCTCGAGAATCAGACGGGAAGCAGATTAATTGAGCAGCTTTAGACTTTGTCACCTGATGACATGAAGGCGAGAGTGGGAGATATTCCCACCAGCAAGTTAACGGGAGGAAGATGTTTGGTTTGAAACTCCTCAAGTGCTGCAAAAAAAAGAAAAAAAAGACACGAAAAACCAGAGTTCAGTTTACTTTAAAAGATGTTCTGGTGTCAACTTTATTCAACATGTTTTTAAAGACTTTTGGCTTTACAAATAGACGTAGCAGTGACCTTATTTTTCAGCACCAAACACACAAAAATATCTGCTTTTACTTTGCAGTTTTTGTGGCAGAATTTTGCTTTAGCACAAACAGGACAGGATTATCTTTGTTGAAATTTCTGATTTTAAATGTATTAACTTTACTAAAATCCTTTTTAATTGATGAAATTAAAATGTCTTATTTCCCTTTGGATATATACATTTTTCTCTTTTAAGGCACGAGCACACACCAATTTGGAAAGGAATTGAAAGTGTGTGTGTTTCGCTGCTGATGCTGATGAAAGGTTTTCTGTTAGGATGAACCACACACTACGGGGCAGAGCAGAAACGCTCAGCTTATGATTGAGTTAAGAGGTGGAAATACGCCTAAGTCTGCTGTCAAAGCGTCAGTCTATTGCATTTTCTCGTAATACGCTCTCGTCTGTCTCTGTACATTTGTAACACGGCATCTCCTCGCTCCGGAACAGACGGACTGCTGGGAGTTGAGTGCTGCTTAGCCTCTTCCAGAGTAATCCTAACCATATGAAATATCTGTCAGTGGACGCACAGAGCCGTACCTCTCTGTCAGTGTAATCCTCCCTATATGAAATGTTTGTCCTGTGCTGGAGCGAAGCCATGCGGTGCACAATACTCGTACACACAGGGGCTGAGCTGCTAATCTGAGGTTAAGAACGTGGACTTTACTGTACTCTCACACAGCCATGTGTAAGAGTACATGTGGGGTTAAGTGAGGGCGTGCGATGTTTTCATGTTAAACATTTCAGTTTCTTTGTCTGTGTTTCTTTAGGAAAAGTAAGAAACTCCTGTCAGATCTTTGGAGCATCTCTGACAGGTCGACCCTCACCGAGTGGCTGCAGTCGAACTCCTGACGTCGCTGCAGCAGAACATACAGCTGAAGACATTAATGCGGTTTTCGGCAGAAAAACTGACTCCGAGAGGAACATACACTAAAATGTGTTGGAGGAGGTTGATGCTGCACTTTTAGCTGCTGTGTGAAAAGGATTTTAAACACTCAGGCTCTGGTTCTCACCATCATGTGTACTGTAACCCAGCTGTCATTAGTTAACAGCAACTGATCAAGATTTTACCGACCAGCACTGCATCGTGGCATCAGTGTGTTTGGTGATTAAATAAAGAAAGAAGTCACACTTGTGTCTGTTTGGCTTCAAAGAGTACTACACTCATGTAGGTTTGTGCTGCTATAACATTGTGGACAATAAGATGAAAATATATGCAAGTATGTTTTCTTGCATTCGCTCTTTGTCAGTATACAATAATCAGAAACAACATTACAACCACAGACAGATGAAGTGAATAACACTGATAATCTTGTAACAATGCAGTGTTCTACTGGGAAACTTTGGGTCTGTGAGGATGTTAGTTTGACACGTACCCCCCCACCTAAACGTTGTCCCAGACCGGGCACCATGGCGGCAGCACTTCCCAGCAGAACAGTGTGTCCCAACATACCGCAAAAACCTGCTCAGGATCGGCTTGAGGAACACGACCAAAAGCCCAAACACAGCTTTCAAACTCCCCAAATCCAATCTGGTTGAGCATCTGTGAGATGCGCTGGAGCAAACCTGAGCCATGGAGGCCTCATCCTGCAACCCACATGACCCAAAGGATCCATAGTGGTACCAGACCCTATCAGACCCCCCCCAGATGTTCGGTGTCAGTGCATCTTACAACAGGTCACAGTTGCTTTTGCCACCAAAGATGGACCTAAGCAACATTATGCAGGTGGTTTTAATGAGTGGCAGGTCAGTGTATGGTGCCTCCAAAACCAAGGATGTAATTTGAGCAGTTCGGTCAGAGATTCCGGTGGGTTATGATAGTACTGACTAATGTAGCCTTGGGCCTTGAAGCTAAAGCACAGATGAGAAGTGGGCTGCAGAGCTCTGGTAAGGTCGTCTCTTTATTACTCCACACCGACAGATTTTCTTTTCAAACTTTTTGTCTTCAGTTCCAGCCAATGCTGGCTTAAATTACATCACTTAATGCAGTTTGTCAGACTCTGCAGCTCCCCCTGGAGCCTCACAGGGCTTCATACAAGTCCATGCAGTGGTGCTAAGATCTTTAGACTTGGATATAAATTCAGTTCCCCAGATACAGGATTCTTTTTGTTGTGCAGGAAGCTTGAAGGAAACAGAACTTGACACCAGGAGTCATTCAACTTTTGAGTCACTCCCAGATTTGTCAGAGTTGAGAAGGCTTTTCCTTCATCATGTTTGCTTTATTTATTAATGTGTGCATTAATGTGTTCTGATCAGATGCCATTAATAATGCAGAAACATATCACAACATTTGCCACTGAGAAAATCTGCATTAGGCATCTCCACAGCTCTCTCACTCACTCTCACTCTCACACACAACCAACTCACGCTCCGCCTTTAATTCCGCCAACTCCAAGATCAGCGCGCATCACTGGAGAGAGAGAAAGATAGAGAGACCTAGTGGGAGAGAGCGCTTGTGTGCGAGAGAGAGTTAACCACTGTCAAAGCCGATTACAGCGCGTCGGCTCTGTGATTCTTTCACTGTCTGTCCACTTGAGGGTTCTCCCCTCTGCGCGCCACACGCCGCTCGCTTTCTGCTGCTTTTTACTTGTTTACTTATAGAAGCGCAGCATGGATTTATTCTAGTGCGTGTGGCACTCGGCTGGCTTCACTATGAGTTCCTCTGCAGGAGCGCTTCGGTCAGCGGGGCAACTTTTCCGCGCGCCCCGGCGCCGCTGAGCCGCGCGTCAGTCGGTGGGAAAGTTTACACGCAAACCCGCGGCGAACATGGGCTTGCGGTGAAAGTTCCGGTTGTCCCACTTTGCTCTCTCTTCAGAATCGTCGGGCAAAATGCAGAAGAGCGTCCGCTACAACGAGGGGCACGCGCTGTTTCTGTCGGCGGTCGCGCGTAAAGAGGGAACCAAGCGCGGCTACCTGTGCAAGAAGGCGGCGGAGAACAGCCGATGGCACGAGAAGTTCTTCGCCCTCTACCAGAATATACTGTTCTACTTCGAGAACGAGCAAAGCGCGCGACCTGCTGGGATTTACCTGTTGGAAGGATGCACCTGCGAGCGCGCACCAGCGCCCAAGATGTCCACGACTGGGAAGGAAGCGCTGGAGAAACAGGTGAGAGATGTGGTGAGAGGATCACTGAACCCAGCTGTGAAACAGACAAGTTCATGTGTTCAATCAGGTCTGACAAAAACTTTCCAGAATGTGCGCACATCCCTCTGACGTCACTGACATAAATTAGTGCACACACTGAATGTTTATTGACCAAAAAAAAATCAAGATTTCTACCAATTATTGCTCATTCATGACACTTTATATGGTTATAAATATATGATGGAACTGTTTCCTGACTCAAACTGACGACCAAACACAAGACAGTTGGCAAAAATACAGCATCAGAGTAAAGTCACTGCAGCAGCTCAGCCTCTCTGCTCTCCACAGTTTAAAAAAAAAAACCTGCAGTGTCTCCAGCTCCAAGTGCATCCTCCTGGAGCAGCCCATCCCCTATGGACGCTAGAATGACAGGAGCTTTTCCACAGCTCACTCTACCCAAGTACAAAACAAAAGAAATGAAATAAAACATCTGATACCTTTCAGCAGCCACACACACATTTCTGCTTCTTTCTTTCACTTTCTAATATTTTTTTTTTCACTTTATGTGACATTTGTTGGCTGCAGCCACAGACCTGGTCATAAATACTATAAGTTATAAACACCACCTCATCAAACAAGAAGCTGAAATTCCTTCATGGCTTATAATCAAATTCATTTGGAGTCAGACAGCGAGAGGCACTCGAGTCAATGCAGCAACAGGTTCTTGTTTTTAACCCCATGAATGCTGTAAAGTTGTTTTTACTCTATACTTGGATATTTGCTGTTTTTTTGACCCACCGCTGCATTAAATCACCTTTACAGCTGATGTAACGTTCATCTGCATGATTCCATGTTCAGTTGCATCATCAAATGGAAACATGTCTTTATTTCTTCATACATGCTGCAGTGTCTTTAGTGTCTATGGAAACCTCAGGGCTGCTGCTCTGTGGTTGGGTCAGAGCCACTCAATAACTTCAACCACACTGCTCAGAAACTGGGCTTTAAACTGCTCCTGTGGTTTAGTTTGAACCAGTTAAATCATCCAAACTCCTCTAGAGGTCAGTTTACCAGAGATGTGACTTAAACCTGTTGCTGTTTTATTCGAGGTTTGAATTAATAGAAATCCACATAAAGGCAGATTTAATCTGTGATCATTTCTGTTCTATTGGAGGCAAAACTGTAAATATTAGCAACATTATACAGTTTGTGTTTGACTCAAGTCTTTGTGATGCTAGAACAGGGTGACTGAGAACCTGACAAACAGAGAAGTTATAGTCGAATGTTTGCAAGAGTCCAGCGAGTCTGAGAAGAACTTGTGGTCAGTCTACCAGAAACTTTCTGCAACTCGACTGTAAGTTGATGCTGCAGCTTGTGTTTAGCTCCAGTAGGTTGAAAGAAATGAAGTGGCAATAAGTGCGACAGCAACAGCTAGCTGTAGTGTCTGAACAGATTTGACCTCTTGGATGAGAAGGATGAGAAGTCCAGTCGCAGTTAGCTGAAGTGATGATCAGCTATCACAAGTGCATCCAAGTTTTCAGACAGAATAGACATTAAGGAAAGTTACCTTCTTCTTATTGTGATTCATATGTGGAACTAATGTCCTGATCAGCGTTGCACTGAGTTGTCAGATGTCCAAACTGATAACATCGATAATCGTGCACACACAGAGTTTTTCTGCAACGACGTGGAAATAGCAGCGTGAACAATGCAGATCACGATAAAGGACATAAAATGATCTTTCCTCTGCCCTGATATGTGCTGGTGAGTTACCAGACATGAATTCTCACATTCAGCTCCCTGCGTGCTGCATGATGTCCAGGTTTGCTGACGAGGGATCAGCTGATTATCAGCCAGGATGATTGTTAGCTACGAGTTTTAGCATTTTTAAAGCGTATCTGTACTGAATAGAATAGTTCTTGGATGCTAAAAAGACAGCATCACAGCAGTGGAATATCGTTGGAGCATCGTTTTGTGGCAGCAATACACAAGTAAAAAAATAAAACAAGATAAAATAATGTGAAAGGAAGGATAAATAAAGTGTAAAATGTCAAAGCAGAGGAGGTATTTACAGGACACGCTACAGCATTTACAACATTGTAAGTGGCATGTGCAAATTTTAATCCAAACACATAAGAATAAAAAAGCTGCCCCAACTTGAGGAGCTCTGGGCCGCAGCGTCCTTCCGCCATCTTGTCCCAAAATACGGCTACCTTTGTTGAAAACCAATTGCAGATAAAATAAATCAATTAAAAAATGCACTACCTTTGCTCTGATGCAGCCGTCTCTGTCCAGTTACCTGCCAAGTATTAACCTGCTGTCGACGCTGCAGAACAAATGGTGATTTTTAATGAAACTCATGTAAAACATAAACAAACAAACAACATTTCAATGAAGTCTTGTATTGGAGTTTGTGTTATTCCAGATGTTGACACCAAGATTGTTATTTTTTCTACAAATATTTAATATTAGTCTTCCTGATTACCTATAGTTGGTATCAGCATTGACCCCGGAGATTAAAAAAAATGTTCTCAACCTGCACTGGATGGCTCATCGCGCTGCGGTTCAGCTGAATATTTCCTCGTTTTGACGTGACAGTCAGGTCTAGCTTATCTGTATTAAAAATATATAAAATATATGTGTTTAAAGCCCTCGTCCAGCTTGATTGGAAAAACTCTCAGCCGCAGATAAGTGACAGAGCAACAGGCCCCTTTGTGATCAGAATGTAGAACATAAAATAAACCTCTGTGGGATTAAACGATTCACGTTTATGCAACTTGTAACAACAGTCCAGCTGCGAAAGGGCTCAAAAGAGGCTTCATGAGTTTAAAACTGCGACGTGCAGGGACGTCTTTAGGGACTATCTGTTGTGACTGCGCTCTGAGACATCGCCACAGCATTGTTGCTCCAACAGTTAAGTAGCTCTTGTTGCTAGGAAACATTTGAATTACCATTTGCACATGCATTTCATTGAGAAAAAAAAAAAAAAATCAAATGCGCATGCTTTGGTCATGATGGTATCGTCGATCCTGCAGCTGTATCAGTGAGAGAATCGATCTTTGTTGTAGTGATGAAAGGTAGCCTCCTCGGCTCTGCTTCAGAAAAGGGGAGAATAATTTCTGTTTCACATCCCAGTTTTTCATCTGAGGCCTCAGGGACTGGGGATGTGTGTGCGCACACAGGCTTTGTGCCCGTGAGAACGTAGGGGTGGAGGGATACGCTGGAGAGCATTGACTTTTTTACAGTTTGAGAAAGTGTTAAGTAGAGTGGATGAGGAGAGATCACAAGTAGCAGCCATCACTCTCCACAGACTCCCACCTACTTATACAGTCTGTCTCTTTAACTGTACAGTGTGTGTGTAAAGAGAAGTCCTTCCACATGTATGCAGATAAAGTCACGGCTGTAAGAGGGACAGCGGATGGCACATAAAGCAAGAAGAGTGTGTTTTTTCTGATGGGGCTGTTAATTATGAACAAATCTTTCTGTTTTTAAGGGCAGCTTTACACGTAGTCCCAGCTGCTACCAGTCTCTGCTGGTGTTACAGAGCTCAGCAGTTGAGATGTCTTATTTTATCCCCCCCCTCTACATTCACACTGGCTGTCTCACTCTCTCTGCCCTTCTGTCTCACTCTCACACTACAGCTGTGATGTTTAATTAGGGGTTATTTTCAATCTGCCCTCAGCTGAAGCCTCGTGTGCTGCCGTAGAACCATTGCACACGAGAAGAGATAAACCAAATAACGGTGACATTTCGTCTGTGATGTTTGTGTGGTTTTTACTTGGTCGATCGAAGGGAGAGTTCGGTCCGATCCCGGGTTTTTATTCCTCGGTTTCGGTAGGACGAGGCGAGGGAAGGCCGGTTGTTCTTTCCCTTCGCCGTTTGTCTGTGCGGCAGAGTGAGTCTGCCAGCAACCTGCAGTGTCACACCCCCACAGTGAGCCACAGTGTAACCACACAAATAACACACAGCCGCTGCCTCCCTCTCGTTCTGTTGTACTCGCAGATAGACACAAACCCTTCAAACAATTTGGAGAGCTTTCACACCAGTCTGAATGGTTTCCACAGCGACTGTGGCGGACGAGCACCGCCGATGTGAACATGTGTGCGCACGCAAAAGGCCGGTGGATGTACCATCCTCCCCCTCTCTCTCTCTCCCATCATCGAGCATCTGGTTGGTCATTGATCCTGGAGAGAAGCGCAGTTCATTAGAGGCCGTGAACCACAACCAGACGACCGTTACATACAGTGCGGCCTGTTTCCAGGTCGTCACCCATATGTCAGATTTTTGCTGCGCAACTCAAACGCCTGCTGGTGCTTTTCTCGAACGAGCCAATTAAAGCCTTTTGTTGGGCTTTAGAGCATCATCCGATAGAGCCGGGATCCAGATAAGTAATGGAGGAACGGATGAAATCAATGCAGCTACAGAGAAAGCTGAGCGTCAAAGGGGTTTGTTCGGAGCAGATGTTCACATTATCACGGCATCGGATTCAAAAAAAGTTGAGACTGATTGACTCGACAACTTCCACGGCAACAATTAAACAGCAAATAATCGGCATTCTCATGTCAAGCTAGTGGACTGATGATGAAACTAAATTCAGTCCAAATAAGTGCTTCTGTAGTGAAAAACATAAATAGAATATATTTAATTATCGCAACATCAACAACTTTTTGTTTTTTCATTTTTAAAGCTACTTGAGAAAAATTCCCACTTGTTTTTTTATTATTATTATTTTTATTGGAAGCTGATTCTTTGACCTTCTTGCATTTACTTTTCTATACAATCTGACTGTGACATATTTCCAGCCACCCTTTCAGACAAACATTTCTTTTTGTGGTTTAAAATAATAATAATCATGACACCTGCACTTGTGAAAGTTATTCAGCGTCGAGGAATCATGTTTGGTTTTCTAAAAACTGTCATGTTTTCTAGAATAACGCCACATTTTCAAACTGTTTTGGTGACTTGTTGCCTGAAATATTGTATTTTCACACATATAGATGCTTCACTGTCAGCCAAAATAGAGCAAAAAGTTCTTTATTTTGGTTTTCCTCCAAGACACTGATGCCTATTACGCCCAAGCTTCATATCTTGGGTATTGTTAAAGAGGATGTCCTGACAGGCTGCTACCTCCATCTTTCATTAGAAGCTTCCTGAATGGCAGACATATCACAGGTTAATTGAACGCCGTCTAATTTAGCCGCTTTAGTTTCAATACAGTGTATTTCTGTGGAACGCAGATGGCGTCCTTTCGGCGCGCTGCTTCCTCGTTAGACTTGTTGCAGGAAAAGTTGGGGCGCCGCTTTAGAGCTGAAGTGTCAGTCTTAACTTCCTGAAGCGAGTGTGTATGTCCATAAGCGTGTGTGTATGTGTGCAATTAGTCCTCATTAGAAAGCTCCTCTGGCTCTAAACGGCTCTCTCAGAGTGTTGCGTCTTTGCTGCCGCTTGCGCTAATTGGAATCAATTCTTCCTGTATTCCCGGAGTCTGATCTGCTTTCCTCCGCAGGCTGCTTTTCACTTTCATTTTAAATTTTTTTTTTTGTCAAGTGTAACCTTCAAAGCCATTATGGACCTCATTAGCGTCATAATTTAAAGCCGGCATCTGCCTTTAAATTTGTCTCTTGTGTTTGAAATGATGCACTTATTAAAGCACGACTGACGACGAGGGTGGGTTTTACTTTCAAGTAGGCACTCATGGTTCAGCAGTGATCATGTTTCTGGTTCTCAGCGTCTTCTCCCTGTCCCATGGAAAATGTTGTCAAATGTGCAAGAATAACTGCTCCTTGTGAGAGTTAAATTAGAGGATTGACAGCGTGCTCAAGTCAGTCCGTCAGATATGAAGCTAGACCGAGGAGATAATTAGCTTAGCTTAGCATAAAGACTAGAAGCAGAGGGAAAAGTTAGCCTTGCTCTGGTTCAAGTATGAAAGAGGGTTCAGTAACTTTTCCTGTGCAAGCAACAGCTCGGTGCAGCGACTTTCCAGCGTCACGTCGTTATCATGAGGTTGCAAAGGAATATTTTGGAGAAGAACCACCCCAGCTGCTTTCCTCTGCTAAATGCTAGACCAGTGGTTCTCAACCATGGGACTGCGGCCCATCGTCGGGCCGCAAAAAACTTTCAATTCTGCACCTGTAGGCCGCGAGGGTCGCAGGACCCCCCAAAAGCCAGCTGCAATTAATTTAAATAATGGGAAAGTTTTTAAAAAGAAAAAATGGAGATGGAAGTGATGCCACTCCCTCCTCAAAGGCGGAATTTGTGTGCAAGTACAACCCTGACTTTATGAAGTTTGGTTTTGTGAATGGAGGTATCGAGGCAGAGCCGAGAGCCCAGCGTGGGTTAATGCTAGCTAACGAAACACTGAAGCCTTTAAAGCTATGATGGCATCTCGAAACCAAACAGCCAAAGCTAGTTGGGAAGCTGGTGGATTTTTTTCAGGAGAAAAGAAAATGGGCTACAGCTATCGTATAATTTATTTTAGAAGGTTTTAGTTTGTTAAGCTGTAAGTGGACTTGATTTAGTTATTGGAGTCAAATCAAACCAAGACTCGGATCAACTGAAATGAAAGTGTTCGTATTTAAATGGACCCCAGGCCGCTTTGTCCTGGAAAACTTGGGCCTCGGGGTCAAAAAGGTCCCTGTGCTAGACTGAACTAGTCAGCGCTGTAGCTCCACACATGATGCACAGACATGGTGTTTTTCTCATCAGTTAAGGTGAACGTCTGTATTCCCTATTATAATATTGAACTATTCCTCTTACACATAGATTCAAGCTTACAGCCACTGTGGACATTAAAAATATCCAACTGTACAGATAATTCCTTCCACAAAATAACATATTATTTTTCTACAAAATAAGAAATAAGTCGCACCATGCTGATCATTCTGGCTGAAACTGTTTGTACCCTGCTGCTGCAGGTTAGGCTGAGCAGCCATGAGATTCATACATAAAACAAGCATCCTCCGGGTACAGGATTTGTATTTCTGAAGCAATATCTCTCTGGTACGTCTCCTCCTGAGCTGGTGTGGGGCTGTTGGCGGGGACCCCCTGGGTGATGGAAGCTCTCGGGGCATCGAGCCTCTGCGCACTCCTTCATGGTGTTATTGTTATTGCTGGAGCCGCTTCCATCTATTTCACACCATCTCTGCTCCTGCTGTCACGAGCTACAGGTGCTGATGTGCAGCGGGGACAAAGAGACACACATCCCCGGAGCAGTCGGCGTATAAAATAAACTTTAGCATGAGCTAATACAATTGTCAGGCAGTTTCATATGTGTTGGTTGTTGTCTGTGTTCATGAGGGCTGGCTTTTACAGGATCAGGTTAGGCACACAGCAAAATCCCAAGAATATAGTAAAACAGATTGATGGTGTGCTTAGACACCTCTGCTGCTGCACTGTGGGAGTCGTAGAAGAAACTCTCCGCTTCAGTGTCTATTGCATTAAGGCGGCAGGATTTTTCAGATTTTCAGCTATAAAGCTCCGGTTGTGTAAGATGGGAGCAAACAGACCGCTGACGGCGATATGTCACGTGTACATGTACATCTGAAGAGTGCTTCTGACCTATGTAAAGTAGGAGGAACTGTAAAGTGTGGAGGAGGGGAGCGATCTGTTTAATCTCTCTGTTTCATCTGGGATAAACATCCAGGTAATCCCTGATCAGAGTGTTCTGAGGCAGGCATAACAGTTATTAGTATACTTATGTGCGAGGGGGGTTGGCGTCTGTGCAGCGGAGCGACAGCCGCATACTTCATTTGAGAAACTTCTTGGGAGGAAGCAAAACAGCATGGAGGGCAATGAAGAAGCAGCAGGATGTGGGATGTTGATTCAGTGATTGTAACATTAGCTGGTACATCATTAGCTGAATTCAGTGGTTGCATAAAGTAGTGCTGCTGCTGCTGCTGCAGTCGGATGAATGTCTGGTATCACTTCACAATGACAGGTCTGCAGGAAGTTAAAGAAGAATCTGTTTTTGGATTCTAAAGTGAAGCAAAACTTTCTGAAAGTACTACAAAAGTCCTACAACTAGATAGTTTGTCATTTTAGGAAACATGCATATTCACATTTTTGTCAGAACTTATAAGAGATTTTGTGTAATTGTTAAATATGGGACCGAATTCAAATACCAGCCTCGTTAAAGATCAGTAATTAACACAATATGTCATTTTTAGTTCATCTTTGAAGCTAAACTGTTTATGCATTGGACTATTTCAGACCAGCCTGTGTAATATTTTGGTAGAATAAACCTTTAAAACTACAGGAGGTTGGGTAATGTAGTTTTTTAGGTGGAATAAAAAGCAAAAGGAGTAAGTTGTGGTAATTATACTGTTCCATAAGTGGTGCTGTTGAGAGAAAAACAAAACAAGGGTCCAGAAACAGCAGCTTCCTCGACTGCAAAAATATAAATCCATACTGCTATTTAGCTGCCAGAAAAAAATAAATAATACACGGTGTGCCAAAAGCAGTATGCCAGTCACACCTGGACGTCCTGCTACTCCAAGTCAGACTTTAAAGTGTCCAAACCTGCATCCTTTCTGACCCACAATCCTCTGTGCAGTTACCACACATACTTTAACATGTGAGTATAAACAAGCTGAAGTTGTTACGGGTGCAGAACCAGATGGCCGCTCACTTCACACCACAGACTGTGATGGTCAAAGTTTAACGTGCGATATTATGACGAGGAATCCCAAATGTACGGGTCCGGTGTGTGAAACAGCAGCCGTTTGTAAGGGCAGCTGTGCTTAAAGGAAAAAGTATGTGCACCGGAGAGGAGTCGTATTGTTTCTGTTTCCTGGTCAGGGACTTCCAGGAGTCTTGTTGTCACGGTGAGGTTGCCAGGCGACCAGTAGTTGTCATGCTAAGCTAAGCTAACCATAGACATATATAGTAAAGGCTAGATGGCTCCTCTGCGCTGTCGGCCAATGGAATCGCACGGCCACGCTGGCGGCCATCTTGGTACAGTGTTGTAGTGGTGCATGGACTTTTTAAATAACCATAGCTCGCTCAATTTTCTACCGATTTTCAAACAGTTTGGTTTGTTAGAAACCTCAGAGGTGTAGCTATGACACTGCACTTATAGATAATTATGTTACACTCTCACAGCCAGCAACAATTTGTATTTTAATTATTTTGTATTTTATTTGTATTTTTTAAAATTTGAATTGTAATAACGTTTGTAAGAAACCAAACCGTTTGTAAATCCGTCAAGATTTCAACGAGATAAGAGTGTTTGTGCAGATCACTCAGCTTCCTTCACGTACCACAGGTTCCGCCAGAGAGCTGCCCCGTGGCAAGATGGCCGCCGGTGATCCCGTTCGAAACGCCGCCTTCAGACATCTAGCCTTTATTATACATATCTATGAAGCTAACCAGCTGCCTGCTTCAACTTTATTTTTTACCAAAACTAACTGCATAAAAGGGAATAAACGCTTTCCCTAAAACTGTTCCTTTAACCTTCAGACAGCTTTTGAAAACACTTTCCAGTATTAAAATGACACTTTGCGGATTTAGAAGTTTTATTTGTGCTACTGTTGCTTGGCTAAACACAATGACTCGGTTGCCTGGCGACCATCAGAGGCTCCAGGTCAACTTCGTAAAACCAAAAATGGCCTTTTTTTTTTTGCATGTTGCCTTTTTTTTTGGTAACAAACAAACAATATAAAACTTGTTAATTAGTAAGATTCAGGGGTACTATAAGGTGGATTTAGCTAGTTTTGGACAGAACCAAGCTCTTTCTTTTCCCCTTCTTTAGGCTAAACTCGCTGTGCATTTGACAAACAACTATGATCTAATTTTGGCAGGAAAGCAAGTCAGCCTATTTCCTAGAATGACCGACTATTCCTTTGAGCCAGAAGATGGTTTTGACTCTCTACTACATTATTTATTATGGTAAATATAATGGATCCCACCTGGTATTAAAAATTAATTCAGAATTTAAGATGTTGTCATGTTTATATATATATATATGAATAAGTGTGTAGGCTTCAACGTACTGGGCGGCAAAATTTCTATCACTGGGTGCCAGTTTTTCATGACAATAGCGGTTTGTTTGTTTCCTCTTGTCCTTGGAGCATTTTGCGAAGCTACATTCAGCACAAAAAAAAAAAGACGACGTTATTGGCTCTGTGGGAGCGCGACAGGAGCTGAGAAATGAGAGGAACATAAAGAGGAGAGAGGCAGATTGTGAGTCTGATCCAGAAGATTGGTGGGTGGAAAACGTGAACACACACACACACACACACACACACACACACACACACACCCCTCCCTCCTATTTATTGCTCTGAAACTTTGCCTTTTTATTGTCTCAGCAAATGATTTATCCCCTATTATGAGCATTTATGTATTTTATGGCAAATTATGTAAAAGCTCTGCACATGTTTTTGTGAATATTGTGGAAAAACACTCACAGTATTACCAGTAACAGTGTGGGAATATTATTCGTTGTTAATTAGCCTTTTTGGGGTTTTACGCCTCCTTTTTTTTTTTCTCAAAGTAATCCAGTCTCCTCTTATGTATTGCAGCTTCCTCAGCAGAACATTTTTATTCCATGTGTTTGGTCTTTCCAAACCTGAATAATTGATATTTGCTGTGAATGTGGAGCCAATAATCTCTTGCTGTTACGTTTGAGGCATTGTGTTCCCCCATGAGAACTCCCAGCAACAGGTGGTTTGAGATTATCTCTGTTTGGATAATCACTCTCCATTAAGACGTTACGCTTCTTCTGTCGTTCATTTTCCTGTTTTCTTTTAGTCTTTTAAGGCGAGTAGCTCGAACCAGCTTTACAGAACAACTCACACACGCACGCAAGACATCCAATTTATGGAATATATCAGTTTTTTTTCTGTGTAGTCTCACGTACACAAGGCTGCTCTCTGTTGTATTTCTCTGTAGTGGTAATTATCACCCTGCGGGACTCGGGATCACTGAGCAGTCCCTGCCTTGTCGCAGCAGCGCAAAGGTGGAGGCGCATCGTACATTGTGTTAAAACTGCTTGTTAATGATTTTGCTTTTCTTCCTTATAAGCAACACATATTAAACAAAGAAATAAGATACGACTGCAAACAAACTGACTAACACTTGCAGTATTTTTTTTATTTAATGGTTGCAGCCTCTTTATGAAACGCTTCCTTTTATGCAGGTCAAGTTCAAACAAAGCCAGCTGTGGTGGTTCGGCTTTGATATCCTCTTGAAACACACAACCCCAAACCCCGCACCATATGTGGAGGTTGTGTGCTGATAATCTGGTGCCATCGACCTGGATGCTGCTTCCACTAACACAGATTGTGCATTAAAAGTTACTGAGCACATCTATTTGTGATTAGTTGTAGTAGAAACCAAGCATGGCGTGACTTTAACGTAGTCAGGGATATTTTAGAAATTCAGATGTTTAGCATGGGGTGAAATATCCGTTGGTGTTTGTGATCATACTCTCCTGCTTTTATTTAAATAACCATGTCAGTTCCTTTTGCAAAATTTAGCCTACAGCTCACTACTTGCTTGTTAGAAGTTTTAGAAGTCAGACAGTTTTTTCCACTATTTTATGGAGCTTTTGGTTTCAGTTCGTTAAAGTATGCAGTATATCCCGTCGGCATCCAGTCATATATCAGTAAGTAAAGTGGACTTAAGGATTTCTTTGTAGCACAACAAATGGTATAAAGTTGTTAGCTGTACCTTGACATGTTTCGGCCTCTTATCTGTCAGAAGCGTCATCTGACGTGTGTGACGTGTCTTTATCAGCTGTTGTTCCTGGGTGTGGCCGATTTGACAGATCCAGTGGGCGTGTCAGTTTGGTCACACCTGCCGCCATGTGGTGGCCTCCCAGGTGTGAGATAGAAGGAACGCTCCATCATCTCCGTTGATTGTATGTGAGCCTCGCTTCCTGATTTCGATCCAGCGCCTGTACCTGTGCTCCTCAGTCCCTATGATCTTCGTGTCTTCCCAATTCATCACGTGATTCTCCTGTTTGCAGTGATCTGAGATGGCAGATTTTAAGTTAAGCGACAGATAAGACGCCGAAACATGTCAAGGTACAGCTAACAACTCTAAACCATTTGTCATATTACAAAGAAATCCTAGAAGTCTATGTGCACATTGAAGACAAAATGAACATCTTTGCTATAAAATAAATCAAGTGTTCTGATACTGTAAAAAATACAAGAAATCTGTTATCTGTGGCAGTCGCAGTCTGTACAGTGCAATCACTGCGTTCGTCTGCATGAGATGATTGGATGGGTTACCTGCCCGTCTACCTGCATGTACTCTATCTGTGCACTCACTACAGTCTTCCATGAGGCTAAGCTGACATATTTCTAGACCTCGTGAGCAGCCACATATTACAGTTCCACTTACAGTTCCATGATCACGCCCCTTCGTATTTGTGTGTCTTTGTGGTCTCCATGTTCCCCTAGCATCATCCTCGTATCATACATGTTTCATACGTGTATCTGTTTGTCTCTGCATCCCAGTCTAGTCGTGAGTGAGTGTTGTTGGATGGTATTAATCTATGTTAGTCTAAACTAGATATTTTGCAAATGTGATGAAGCCTATTTGTGTGTTTTTAGGTCTTTTTAATGCCGTCCTCTCCCGTCACCAAAGCTCTGTATCATAGATTAGTCCTCCAGCTGTACTTACCGAACCCTAGCGCCATAAAATGACATTTCTATACAACTGCACTGCTTTACGAATTATGTTTTGAGGAAAACACATGTTCTATCTGGTTATATTTCTTTGTCACGTACCACAAGTATGTTTCAAATCCACATGTCTTTGTTATGTACTTTACTGCTTTTCAGCCTGCCAATCATACATTATACCATTCCTATATATATATATGGTGAGACTCATCACCCTGGTAACCCAGACAATATAGAAGAGGCCTCAAATGTGTAGTGACAGAGTTGTAATGATATTTTTCTGAACCCTAAGCAAGTAATTTTGATGCCAAAGCTTAAGTAAGCTCCTGACATGTAGTTAGCCTAAAGTCCTAACAGGAGTAAAAACTGAAAGTAAACAATTCATGCTCTCTGCATTCACCAAGAGTGTTTGTGACGTACGTTTCCTCATCCGCCCACGTCTGTGAAGCTCCACGCAGACCCCTTTGCAGACTTGGACATAGCACAGGGTATAGCAGCTGGTTCCAGATTATGCTGTAGCACCATGTTGATGTGATTATACATGAGGTGTGCTGAGCCCAGTGGATAGACGTAGTACAGGATGTCCAGAGACATTAGGACCTCTCAGTGTGGAAAACATTTACAAATCAAAGCACCTCCAAAGTCCAGTAGTGGCTACTTGGTTTAAAACTCTTTCAGTGATAAATCTCTTGAATCCTCATACTGATCATTTTGTTTTAGCAGCAGTTATTTTTCATGCACATGTGCAGTAGATGCACTCGGCAGTCCATGCAGTCATAAATTTTGGACCCCTCATAGGGGTCCTTACGAATGTGGTTAACGTCATGCTTGCTTTGCAAATATTTACACGGAAAGTGTGAATTGGTCTCAATCGGTCTTCTTGGAGATGTTACTGATTTATGCATCTATCCTCCCCTCTTGCCTCCTCATGTGTATCCTGTGGCTCTTTCAAACTGGAAAACTTTCCGATGATATCACATTTGAGAAAATATAGTCGTGACTCAATAATCTGACGCTTAACAATCCTAAACTTTGCTATCTGACAGGTTTTTAGGAAAAAACGAACAGAAATGACCAACAAAAAATGTAAACGTGTATTTAAGTAGCTAAAACAAGCTTATATGCTAAGTGCTCAATGCTTCTTTATTGTTATTTAACCAGCCTTTACCATGAACATAGACTGTAGAGTTTAGCCCCTGGTGGGGATCAAACCGTTCAGCATTCACGCTTCTTTCTACCAACTGAAATAAATAACATCAAAGCAGCAGAATTCAAGTTGCTACGAGTCAAGAGAAAGAAAAAAAAACAAAACAAGGTCCATCTGTAGTACTGTACAACACATCCAGTGCAGAAACCAAAGCAGACGGCGGCGTTGCATCATTAGTGGCTATTCCAGTCCCTAATCATCAGTGGATCCCAACAGTGATTCTGTCATCTCTGCTTTTAAATATTCATGACGGATGAGTATTTCTGGATCCCCCAGCCATCTTTTGCCCAGTGAATCTATTACCACCCGGTCCAGTTTCATCCTCAAGTCTTTAATCTTTAATAAAGAGGAAGAAAAAAAAAAGTATTTCATCACAGCGCCACAATGAACCTGAGGATGTGTGTATGTGTGTGTGTGTGGGGTAGGTTTTAATTTCCTGACATTAAGTCTCAGTTGGACAATGAAAAGTAGCCGTTTTCTGTTCTGAGTGCTTCTTACCTCTTTTCTCACAGCGGGTAGTTTTTAACTGACTGATGAGAAACTGCCTCTGAATAATAAAATTCGCTGCCCTTCCATTGTTCCTGCTCGATTGTGGTACAACACGCTCCTTTGTGTCTCGCTGTCACGGTGCCATTTTCTGTAACAGCTCTTTTGTAGATTCGGAGAGAAAAAAGTTTCAGGTGAGTGACAAATAGGTTGTTAGTGACACCGAGAGTGAAAGAGCCGAAAAGAGTCTCCCGTCTCCTCGCTTCTTTTGCTTTTCCTCACTGTCTTTATTTGTCTAAATGAAATTTCTTACAGTACAGTGAAGGCCCCGAGGGATGGAGGAGGGTAGGCGATTTGAGGGAGTAGCCCTGGACGGTGCTGCAGAGTCGGGCGGCTGCATGTTTACAGCTCCGAGAGAGTCGGAGTGGCATTCGGGAGATGTGAGGAGCTCTCACTGTGTTTACAGCCTCCAAGTGGAACAACCAAGTCCTCCACCACGCATGAAAATTCCTCTTCAGTTAATGAGCGCACAATGCAGCGGTACAGTGTAATCCATTGGTATTCGCTGGGAGTCCGGCGCGATGCTGAATGTTCTGTAGATAACATTAAAGTTTAATGAGCGCCTCGGGGCGATTGGATCACTATCGCCGAAAAGATTAGGCGTAATGGTGGAGTGTAAATGTACAGGCAAGAAGATATAGCAAAGCAGTTATAACACACACCTTTAAGCAGCTGGGAAGACTGGTTTCACAGTCAAAGTGCAAAAAAATATTACGTAATGTGTTCTCGACAGGGATCATTGTATGCACAATAAACATCACTGGATAATCTGATTTAAGAATCAATGCAGCTGTAAAGGTACCCCATCAAGTTTTCTTGTAACCAGAGGAAGTTTACGTCCCACCGTTCTCACCAAACCTCAATGTGAATCCTTGAATCCTAACAAGTGCACTCATTGCATTTCCTTCTTTACAAACACGATGCTTTTGAATAATTTGTGCAGCGACTTGCACATTGTTTACAACTCTGTTTAATGGCTTGCAGTCCTCATCGCTGCCTTTGCAAGCGCACGGCAGCCACGCGGCTTCTCCCAACCATCCATCCAGTCGTGCTTCCACGTTTGCATGAACGATCAAGTAAAATGAGGACGCGCTTGTGAAAACAGTCGCTCTGTGGAGCTACTAGTGGTCCAGAGCTCCACTTTATTTTATAGACGTGATCACTTTTGATATTTAAGCACGTTTTGCTCATTATTTGTTTATTCAAGTTTTTAACTCCTGCTGGTGTTTTCACTTTGTGGCGTTGTGCTAGAGAATGTGTTCACTCTCATTATTATCCCTGCATCTATAGGTGTTTGTGTGCATTAAAGCAGTAAGCAGCAGACACATTTTCACCTGAAACGCATGCATGGTAAAAAAAAATGCAGCCCTTTTACTCTAAAATGTGCACATAACACAGCCTGAGATTATCCATCAGATTATCCATTTTCACTTTCTAAGCGAGGGCTAGAAATTGCAGGATGGATAAATAAAAGCATTAAATGAATAGAGGCAGCACTGAAAAGCAGAAAATGGAAGTGCAAAACACAGCGGAAGCGTCAGATATTGCGTTGCCATGGAAATGTTATCTTGTTAGGTAGTGACACAATTTAGAGACGTGTACTCGGTTAAGAAATATTATGTAACAGCTCCCTCTTCTCTCTCTCTGTGTTCCTCTCCATCCCTCTCCCTGTCAAAGACTGTTAGAGCACAGATTATTGTTGATATAACAAAATACAGCCAGGCAGTGAATCGAAATGACAGATACATAAAAAGCAAGGAGAGGAGGATGGAGATGGAGGAGGGTCTCTCAGAGTGTGTGTGTGTGTGTGGGTTCCAATAACCTGTCCTCAGTCCTCAGCCCATCCCCACTGCAGGGGCTGAAGCCCATCCATCCTCCTGCAGGGCAAACGTCTCTCCTCTGGACTCTGTTTGGTTCACTGAGTCCTTACTGAGGGAGACACAAAGAGATGAAAGTATGAAGGGATGTGGAGGAGGAGGACGAAGAGGAGGAGGAGGAGGAGTGGGTTTTGACAACAAGAGAAGTGAGGATGCTGGTTGAGCGGGGCAGAGGAGGTGGAGTGGGATGATAGGTGAAGTGCAAAGAGAGAGGGAGGAGGAAATAGGTGGTTGGATGAAGAGAAGAGAAGAGGAGGAAGAGAGAGAAAGCCCATGCAGAGCTCAGTCTCCTCTGTTTTCCTTGACTAAGAATAGCAGCTCTTCTGGTAACCCAGTGCCCCGGGACACGACCATTTGAATAAAAGCCTCTATCACTTCACATAATGGCGAGTGTGTGTGTGTGTGTGTGTGTGTGCGCGCTCCGCCGTAGGTGTGTGTCTCTGCACTCGCATGTGTCTGCATGTATCTGCGAGCGAGTGCGGGGAAGTGTTTTAAAGGCAGATACGCAGGGAAATTCATCAGAATAATAGGAAGGACAGACGGAAAACGGGAGAGGGGGAAGGCAGGGACGGAGAGCGGGGCTAATTGATGGTGATGATAATAGGCTGCTGGAGAAGGGAGCCACAGACGAGACTTGATGTTTCACTTTAGTGGGCAAATAACTCTGTCATGTGTGTGTCGAGCCACCCGCCCTGCTTCTCTGTGCAATCTGCCCACTTCTTCTATCAAACTTTTTATGGGTTGAATCTGGGCAAGAAAAGAGCATCAAATGTAACTGAACAAACAAAAGTCACCTCTGGTTTAGCTGTGGCCACGGTCTTGTAGAAACATCTCCCGCTGAGTTGTGTCTTTTGAAGATGTGTTTGGATGTTAAACAGTTTTCTCTCTCTCTCTCTCTCCTCAGCACTACTTCCTCATCGTGTTCGGTCACGATGGACAGAAGCCTCTGGAACTACGAACAGAGGAGGAGTACGAGTGTGATGAATGGGTGGAGGCCATCCAGCAGGCCAGGTACACACAGAACATTACATAAAGGGTATTTCCATTGGGAATAATAGTACGCAGTCAGCCACATAATGTGGGCATCCCTTTTATCCTTTGCATGGAAAGAAAAAAAAAAAAATACTGTAACACATCCAACTGCAGGACCGCCGTTGGATTTTATGTGACAGAACATTAACGATGGAGTGCATTAACCTGAAAGACCGTGGTGGTGGTTTTGCATGTTGTAGGCCATTAAATATGAATTATGTATAATTTACTGCAGAGCTGGATCTCCGTGATGCTCTCTGCACATTCTTAACTTTCATCTCATGTCAGTGCTGACTGGAAATCAACTTGTATCCACATGCTTCATGGAATTAAAACCAAATACTGTCCAGTGGTAAAACATGAAAACAAGTCAAAGCGTCTCATTCTTCTGGTGTTATTATGTCATGCATTTGCAGCAGAGACTCTGGAAAGCCCTTGTTGTTCACAGAGGCTATGACACCTTTTGAAGTTTTGAGGATAAGTTGTTGGGAAGTATTGCATTTACAAGCCCAGTTATGAGGCTCAGTATCTTGAAACTTAAAAAAAAAACAAACATGTATGGCTCTATGAGGGCTTCGCCTCTATCTCCACCCACCTGGCTCAAGCACACCAGCTCTCCTACAATTTTGCTGAAACCCAGTAGAACTGCTCCACCTTATACAATGGCGAGCTGTAATAGTGGAGTAATTCAGCCATACGTGTTTTTGAATTTTAGCACCGTTGCCTCGCAGCTAGAAGGTCGCCAGTTCGTGTCCCGGTGAGGACACCCGGTATCTTTCTGTTTACATGTTCTCCCCGTGCAGCGTGGGTTCTCTCCGGGTTCTCCGGCTTCCTTCCACAGTTCAAAAACACCCATCCATCCATCATCTATACACCGCTTAATCCTCACTAGGATCATGGGGGGCTGGAGTTTATCCCCGCTGACTCAGGGTGAAGGCAGGTTCACCTGGACAGGTAACCAGTCAATCAAGGGTTTTAGACCTTGTGGGAGGAAGCCAGAGAACCCGGAGAGAACCCACGCTGCACGGGGAGAACATGGAGACTCCACGCAGAAAGAACCAGCGACCTTCTTGCAACGATGCTAACCAGCGCGCCACCTTGCAGCCCCCAGTCCGAACACATGTTGAGGTTAATTGGTGATTGTAAATTGTCCGTAGGTGTGAATGTGAGTGTGCTTGGTTGTCTGTCTCTAAGTGTAGCCCTGTGATAGACTGGT
>NW_007577968.1:642984-645185 GCF_000690725.1 Stegastes partitus
AACTGGAAGAATAATACAGAATCCCCCCAACTGCAGCTTTATCAGATTGGGTCCTTTGGTTTGTTGTAACCTCATGATTTGACGTCTAACATACAAAAAAACACCGTATGGACGTGTCAACAAGGTAAAAAACGTACTTCTCCCTCACTCAGCTCTATGATCAGTCTCCTGCCATGACTCACATGAAGAGTAATCCAAGAGGAAGCGTAGGTACTGTATATACCTATAAATACCTGTACACTGGTGTGCGAGTGTGTGATTTGTGGGGGTTGTGTTTATGGCAGTAAAGAGGCGGGCGTGGACGGCGTTCAATCCCCTCTGAGCGTGGGAGGAGAATCCCACCGCTCAATAAGGACAGTCCATCAGCTGCCTTGCAAACAAGCTGCCAAACCGCTATGCTTATCGAACGCCACGCGCTTCCGCCGCCGCGCCGTAAATCACACGCTCGCACGGAAAAACACAACCCTGACCTCCACGACGCTGTTAATCACGACTAATTACAATTGTCTCCCTGTCTTTCACACACACGACAGCGGGTAATTATCGCTTTATGCTAATTAGATCAATAGGTCTATTTTCTTTTTCTGTAGGAAACAATAATTGAGCTTTCACTGCTTTGGCCCCTGGCATCAAACTGTTAGTAGCTAGCTAGTTTCTCCTACATAATGCACAACAATACAACACANTTTTCAAATTGGCGACTGACTCTGTAGAAGAATAATGTTTCAGAAAGAGAGACAGGATTATTTACTTTGCTTTCTTACATCTGAAACCCCCGAAGTCTCAATCTGTGCTTTTGAGGCAGTCGTTGATATCCTGGCTGCTTATTTTTCTACTAATGATGTGTGTTCCAGCATGTATATAAAAACACCATATGGACATAATAATAAGGCAACAAACATGATTTTTACAAGAGGGAGTCTTTAGCGCTTCACACAGGTTAGATAAGCAGACCTGATTCACCCACTCGCATTTAATTGACTACATTTCAACTGTCACAACTGTGTCTTTGATTTTCCGTCACCTTCCTGTAACACACAGCTAGAAGTGAGAATGTGTGTTTCATATGAGCTACTACTACATGTTGACACCTGTTTTTAAAGTGTCACGTCGCTGTTAATGCTGAGCTTTTGTGCTTCTCTTTCTGCACACTTTTTCAGCTACTCTGACATCATCATCGAGCGAGAGGTGCTGATGCAGAAGTACATCCACCTCGTGCAGATCGTGGAGACGGAGAAGGTTGCTGCCAATCAGCTGCGCACTCAGCTCGAGGATCAGGACACTGAAATCGAGCGGCTCAAAGCAGAGGTACATCACGCCTGTGTGTACACTCAAACACACACCCACACAAACGCACAAAGGCACAAAAGTATAATCCTCAAGGTTTACTTTATATCACGCTTCATTTTTTTACACTATTCATATCCAGTGTTTTTCAGCTTTTTCTGCTATCTGTTGGATTCGTAATCAGTGATTGCGTCTCCCACACTGGATTGAAACGTCTTACCTGACAGGAAACCTGATGCTCCAGACAAGACGATTACTGTTAGACTGAAGCCAGCGCATTTCCCAAAACGTAGCGGACAACAGCTTGTGCCAGGCATTAGACTGTCCTACTGTTCTTTATTAAAACAATCCCTTCATTCTGCTTAAATGTGACGTAAAAGGGGCACCATACTCCCTCACAGTTCTGTCAGGGAAGGCCCTTCAGGCAGGTTTTCTGCTGCTAGAGGTCGATACACAAGTCACTTTGAATGCAACTCTGGGGCCGATATTATTAAAATGGGCTTTGCATTACCAGCAGCTTTGGTAAATCGAGCAGGACGGAAGACCTAAGGATTATGACCTGTGTCATTTTGAGAGGACTCTTGACCTCCACCCACACTTCCCTCTGGTTAAATCAGGAGATAGGAGGAAAAATTAACAAATTAAAGCACAGTCATGCTCTTTTGGACATGTGAGTTTTGGCAACCGACATCCAAACACGGCTTATGGGGCACTATGACGAACAACCGAACCACCCAGTGTGGTTTAATGTGACGGGCAAGGTCATCGAGTCGCCACAAATTATGTCTGACTGGATGAATATGTATAAACCCTCAAGTTCAACATGAGTCAGGAAGGTTGTGACGTCGTGCAGGAGGAGAAGAGGGATGGATGTGGCCACACGAATACTCAAAAATAAGTAGTTTGGCTCGTGT
>NW_007577968.1:646964-663642 GCF_000690725.1 Stegastes partitus
TTCTGGCTGTGCTGCTAGCTAATTGGAACTAAAAGTGTATCAGCTGAACCAAATCACATAAGAAATTAGCTTTTGAGAAACTATAAAGCTATAAAGTTAAGGACTTAAACAGTGCTATTAAAAAATAATGTAATGAAATTGCTCATGTCTTTATGTGCTCTGATTTGTCAGATCATTGAGTATCTGCTGTATCAGATAAGAAGTGATTCCTGTGCGCTGCTGTTTGTCCCAGATGTGGCCCGAAGGCGCCGCAAAGTCATTTTTTAATGTACAGGTGTTTGATTGAAATTGAATTCTGGTCTTTGCAGCAGTTGCCCCCTCCAGGGGATACTATTTGCTCTTTGGGCCAGCTGCTAACATCGACATAAATCACGCCTCCGCCGTCTTTTCCAATTCTGTCTCTGCTCATTTGTGTCAATAAATCGCTCGTATAAACCCTTTGCTGCCATATGCTATTTCCGTCTTTTGGAGGAGACAACACTCCGCTTAATGCATTAGCCTGTTATGCTGATTTTAGTTGTAATTCTCCCTCGGAGCAACAAGTGTGGCGGATACTTCTCCCCCGCTGCACGCTGGGATTATATCTCATTGGCAGGATACACTGAGCCCGGCTGATAATGAAAATGCTAACCAAAGTCATTTTATATTCGGAAACATCTGCCTGTGTAATAGGGCTGCTCATGAAAAAAGGATTAGACTTTGAGAGCCAGCGTGCAGTTGGTGATCCATCTCATTAAAACACACTCGTGTTTGTTTGTTTGTGTGTGTGTGTGTGTGTTGGTGTGTGTGTGTTGCCCTGTTTTTATGAATAATTAAACTAACTAGCCACTGTAACTGTCAACAGTTGGCAGGCCGGCTCCGCTGCTATTTGCATGATAGTGCTGCTGAACAAGAAAATGAAGATGAAGCTGTGTAGCCGAAAATCGCTTTGGTTTCAGCCGTTTTCATGCTTTTCTACGTATGAACGGATGCTGTCAAAGAGCCCTGAAGATAAAAAAAAACAGAGCAAGAGCCAATCCCAGCCTCCCAGATGTTGCCTAAAACATCCTTTTGCCACCAATGTTTGAAGTTGGTCGCCACTTTAATGTACAGTGGTGCTATTTATTATTAACTTTATGATGTGAGATTGGATGTTTTTCTGCAGCTTGAGAACATTTTAAGGTTGGTATCTGTCCACTTTATTCCCTCTCCTCACTTTAAAAGCTGATATTCTCTTTGTCATCAGCTTTTTTGTAAATATCACAAGTTAAAACGCTAATTTGGCTCAAAGTTTTTACTTTTATTCTTAGATTTTCTACTCCCTACAACGCTGCTACAGGTGCATCAGGCTCATGTGAGCTTTAATTTGCATACTATCGCCAGCTGAGCGCCTCCCTCCCCCTTCTCTCTCTCTCGTCCTGTCTTTGTGAATGAAGCCGCTGTGTGGTCAAAGATGAGGAAGTGTGATGTCTATCTGCACCAACAATGCACTGAACACATTTAGAATATTCAAACAAACGGCTGATCATCCCTGCAGGAATGTAATAACCGTCTGAGCTGAAGTGTATCAGTCCAGAAACAGGTTTGCATTATAGTTTAGTGCTTACAAAACAAGTCGTAAAGTTTTTTTTATGGCTGGGTTTTGCATCGATGACGCACCACCTTCTCCCACATTTTAACCTGAATATCATGAAACTTCTACTCACATTGCTTGTGATTGAATTTCTCTTTATTAAAGATTGTGGCTCTGAACAAAACTAAGGAGCGAATGCGGCCTTACCACGTCTACCACGAGAATGAAGACCCGGACATCAAGAAGATCAAAAAGGTAAATAAATCAGCAGCGTTTAAGTCATGAGATTCTTACAGTATGTGTTTGCCTGCATCTGTCCTGCTGCCACTACTGTGTCTCCACAGGTGCAGAGCTTCATGCGGGGCTGGCTCTGTCGGAGGAAGTGGAAGATTATTGTTCAGGACTACATCTGCTCTCCTCACGCTGAGAGCATGAGGAAGAGGAACCAGATCGTCTTCAATATGGTGGAGGCAGAGACAGAGTATGTAAATGTGCCCGGAGTGGAGAAAAGGTGTCACTGTTGTTAGCCGTACATGATGCTGTCTCGCTCACCGTGGCTCCGGAAAAGATGCTCTTCAAGTTGTTTTTTTTTTAGCACGATACAGTCGATACGAAAATACAGATTGTGCAACCGTTTGTGTTACATAAAGCAGACGGTTATGTGAGAGGATTCCAGACAGTTTTGCAAATTCTGCATTTATTAAAACGTCGGATTTGCAGGATTTTTTATTTTTTTTTACAGCAATTGTGATGAAGTGCCTCAATTTGTCTGCTGTGTTCATGTAATTTAATTTTTATTGGATTTAATTAAACTAAACTGAATCACAGTCAGATTAACAGACCCCGAGTGGAGGAGAAAAAAACAAAACAAACACCCACTCTAATTCAGATAAACCTGCTGGTTTTTTATTTCTGGACCAACTTCAGCTGTCATGAATAAAAATGAGCTATAGAGCGGAAGGTTTAAAATACATCTTTAGTTAAAACGATGGTAATTGAGAGCTGAGGACACATTTGATCAGGTGTTACGTGGCGGTAAAGTGGTGACAGTGTCAGGTTACACAGAAGATTTTCTCTCCTGCACAGGGTTATGACATTTATTTCAAGTGGTAAAACAAAATGAACTAAAATGATCCGGGAAGGATGTTCAGAACATGTTAGTGATGTGTGTTCACAGTTTATTGTACTAAATTAGAACAATAAAACCTTCAGGAAATAGTGTCATCTAACTGTAAGACAGCATATATTGCATCATGATAAAAACTAGTATTACATTTAACACCAGTACTGTCTTCATGGAATATATTTGATTAAATATGGTGGGTGCCGCTGTAGCTCACCCGGTTGAGCTGGTGTCCCATGTATAGGGGCTATAGTCCCTGAGTTCGAATCCCGCTCATGGCCCTTTTCCGCAGGTCCTTCCCCCAGTCTTCTCCCCCACTTTCCTGTCTCTCTCTCAACTTCACTGTCATATAAAGGCCAAAAATAAACTGTTAGTACAGGTAGTGCAGTATGACTGTTTGTCTCTGTGTGATGACAGGTACGTCCACCAGCTCTACATCCTGGTCAACTGCTTCCTCAGACCTCTGAGGATGGCTGCCAGCTCCAAGAAACCCCCAATCAGCCACGACGACGTCAGCAGCATCTTCCTCAACAGGTGTGTATACATACAAATGTGTGTCATTATTCAAACATTTTGGTCCTCCTTTGATTTCTTTGATTGGAGGCCCCAGCAGAGATAAAAACAAATACTAAAAATGTTCCCACACTGTGTTTCCTGTGTGTCTTCAGCGAGACCATCATGTTCCTACATGAGATTTTCCATCAAGGCTTGAAGGCGAGGATCGCCAACTGGCCAACTCTGGTGCTGGGTAAGCTGTGACTTGACCTCACACTATGCGTGAAACACACAAATACACACACACACACACACACACACACACACACACACACTCTCTCTCTCTGCAGCCACCCAGTTACATCAAGGTCAGGTTTTCAGTGGTTTCCGTATCTAGTTTGTCTCATTCAGACGTCAGCTTTGACGTCTTACTGCCCTATTCACACACACACACACACACACACACACACACATTATCCTATCTCAGTCTGCAACAAGCGCGCTCATTGTCTTGACAGACAATGACCGCCCGGACCAGAAGGCATCCCATCATTTCACCTCCTAAAACAAACCCCCTCCTCGACAGATAAGCATCACCTAGGAGACAGACCGCTGAAAGACGTGGCAGCAAATTACTTGTGACAAACTCAAAAAGAAAAGGGGTCTGCTGATTAAATGTACCGCCTTTATCTGACTCTTTTCTGCAGGCTGTGGCTGAACGTAGACTTTTGATCAACAATATGTTTTATATCAAACAAGCTGCTGTTGTGTTTCACAGCTGGTTCTTTGTTTTACTGTCATTACGTTTATGAAAATACAACACAGTGTCCTGTTAACCTGCACAGACGCTGCACAGACGGCTATAGGTATCAATTTGTTTGAATTTTTGTGGAAACCAGGTTTTGCTTTTCCTTGCGTGATAATATTTCTTTCGTTCTTTTAACCCTCTGAACCCCAGAGGTGGTTCATTTTTACTCACTGTGAGCAGATTTTTCACTGCAACATAAAACTCTGCAGCTCTATAGAAACCACAGCAAGAACTAGAGAGCAGGTTATAATGCCATAGGTGAATTTCTTTGAATCTTTATTTTATAAAAAAAGAGAAACAAAAACAGTGCAGTTCAGCCAAAAAGTCACAGAATGTGAGTCACGACTGTCGGTGAACGCTGAGTCATCGCTGACTTCAGTTGGGAGCACAGACTTTTACAGGATCTGGATCATGTAGACACCTTATTTTTTGACAATATTTTACAATTTTAAATTTAAATTAGTTTATTTTGACCACTGCATGCAGTTTATGAGTAGTTTAGTGACTGTCAAAAAGTTGAAAACCTGACTATTCGTTATGTTTTTACCGTTTGTGGCTGATAAACGGTGTTACGGTTTCTAACAAAATTACATCCTTTAGGGTTTTTTTGGGGTTCAGAAGGTTTAGAACATGAATACAATGACACATAAAATTTTTTACTTTGGGTTACATCAATCATAGAGATTGAAAATCTTCTCCTCGTGGTCCACTGGTCATTTGCACGGGACCAAAAAACAGTCGACATGATCAATAAAGAAAATCACCAGAGAAACTCCCAGGAGGACGTCATGTTTTCTGAATTGGTTTATTCAGTGTCTGTCACTTACATCATCTTCCGTAACCTCCTTTCTTTGTAATTTGACTATTTTTGAGCTGACATGACATTAGAAAACTTTTTTACCTTCGTCTTGCTGCCTCTATACAGTGAGCTCAGCCCTCTTAAAGACATTATTTGGCCTTTAAGGTTTACATTTGGACCAACTATCAAATTGTGCAACAGCAATGCACGACGATACCACGTTCAAGAATTAGATCAAAGGTCTAAAAATGAAACGCCAACTAACCCAGAAAGCTCCACCGGTGAAAGATCAACACTAAGTCCCCACAGGAGGTAATTAACCCGGTAAACATGCACACAGAGTGCACAAGAGGAAGGATGCTGCATTAGCAACACATTGTGCAGCTGGCTCGGTTTGCACTGAACTGGTCGCACAACAACTGAATTTTACTAATAAATCATCATAAAGCAGCTTTAATTAAAAAAAAACAAAAAACAAAACAGAAGCAGCAGATTATATTCCAGCAAAAACACTTGGGAAAGAGATGAAAGATGATTGTCAGCATCAACAACAGCTAAACTGTAGCCATGGCGACGGCAGCGGTCGCTACTAGTTACAGATATTTTCACTGGAACCCGCTGCTGCATGTTGGATCCTCGTGTGACTTACATACTCTACATATGTATGTGTTTCCGTCTGCAGCCGACCTGTTCGACATCCTGCTGCCCATGTTGAACATCTACCAGGAGTTTGTGCGTAACCACCAGTACAGCCTGCAGGTTTTGGCCAACTGCAAGCAGAACAGAGACTTTGACAAGCTGCTGAAACAGTACGAGTCCAACGCCGCCTGCGAGGGAAGGATGCTCGAGACCTTCCTCACGTACCCGATGTTCCAGGTGGTTCAACTGTCACCCCGCTGCAGTCTGTGTTCACATATTGCTGCCAGGTACATTTATTTTAACGAACTGTTTATCTTTTCTCCGACAAGATTCCTCGTTACATCATCACCTTACATGAACTACTGGCCCACACACCTCATGAGCACGTGGAACGCAAGAGTCTTGAATTCGCCAAGTCCAAATTAGAGGAGCTGTCCAGGTACGTGTCACAACGGTCAGCTTTGTTGATGCATCTCAGCGCCGAGCTAACTCGTGTGTTTCTGTTCAGAGTAATGCACGACGAGGTGAGCGACACAGAAAACATTCGGAAGAACCTGGCCATAGAGAGGATGATAGTGGAGGGCTGCGACATCCTGCTGGACACCAGCCAGACCTTCGTCAGGCAGGGTGAGTCCTCATCAGGGCGCAGCGGATCTCGGCTACAATCAAACCTCTGGAGGTCCACTGGACAGTCAGCTGCCTGCTGACTCGTGATCGGTGGTGGAGCAGTTCACCGAATCGTGACATTAGCGACAGTAAAACTTTCTACAAGGGGAAGGATTGGCTTCCTCGGCTTTCCCAGTTAAAATGTGACTCTAAGGGCCTCAACTGGTTGAGCTGGCGACCCATGTACTGGGGCTATAGTCCCCGACGCTGTGGTCGTGGGTTCAAATCCAGCCCATGGCCTTTTGCTGCAGGTTCCTCCCCCATTCTTCTCCCCACTTTCCTGTCTCTCTCTCTCTCTACTGTCCTGTCAAATAAAGGCCAAAAAAATAAGTGACTCTAAAAAGCTATCAATAAAAAAGGGGAAAAAATGACATATTAGCAAAAAAAAGTCTCAATGAATTACTTCCTACATAAAAAAACTCACCTTCATTCTGCTGTTTCCACATTAAACTCTCTTTTAGCTCTACAAGTTCTCACGTCTTCATGGTGTGAATAAACATTTCACCTGTGATCGTGGCTGTATTCTTATTGTCACGATGCCAGACAATAAATCTGAACAAAAGAAGTCCGTTTTCATCACTTCTGTCTAAAACGTGCTGCATAAACTCTACTTCATTTGTTGTCTCTGGCTTCGAGCCATAATTATTGATTCCATATCTCGTTGCGTTGCTAAATCTTGTTCCTTAGAAACACACTGAATCCACATCAGCGCTGAGGCATTCTATAATTATTAGAGTGTGCATAAATCTAATAAGAGCAGCTTTCTCCTGTTTCATATTAATCTGATTTATCAAACATGGCCAGACATAAAATCAGATTCCATTTCCCTCTTAAATGTTATTAAGTGATGATATCTGCCAGTGAGTTAAACAAATGGCACGATGCCATCCAGGAGAGCAGACTGTGATGAAGTCCCTGTAGCTGTAGCTGAGTGACTGTACAGCAGTGTGTTGACAGCGTGGGACTTCTGCCCATCCAAGGTCCTGTCTGTTTCTGAATCCATAAGGAAAAGACGCTAACCCTGCTAACTTTAATGATTTCATAATTTCTACTCTCATTGCTCCACGAGGTAAACACACCAAGAGCATGTGTGGGGAAACTTTTGACAGACACATGTTTGCCTCCCTGTGAACGTCCAGTAAACACAGCTTAGTGTCAGCCTAATGAAATGAAATGTCGTCCCTCCACAGGCTCTCTGATCCAGCTGCCATCGGTGGAGCGAGGGAAGCTCAGTAAGGTCCGTCTGGGCTCGCTGTCTCTGAAGAAGGAAGGCGAAAGACAGTGTTTTCTCTTCACCAAACACTTCCTTGTCTGCACACGCAGCTCTGGGGGGAAGCTACACCTGCTAAAGGTGAGAACACTGTTACCTGTGTGCTGTGTACCTCACTGAAGAAACTCCTTCTGGAAATCGACAGCACCTCTTATCCATGCCTGCTTTCTCTTGCAGCAAGGTGGAGTTCTGTCCCTAATTGACTGCACGCTGATCGAGGAACCAGATGCCAATGACGAGGAATGTAAGTTTACTGCCTCCATGACGTAGCGTGCTCACATTGTTGACCATAGACTGTATAAAAGATGGACGCAGCAACCTGAAAAATGAAGCCAACCAGGAAGTGTCAAAAACCTGCAATATCACTACGTCCGCTAGCTGCTGGCTCCAAAAAGCCCTGGATCACAAAATACTGCATTCCTACAGCTCAGGATTTTTATCTTATTAGTTTTCATGGTCAAGTCCAGAGATCAGGTGGCCAATCTGAAAATAAATCAATACTGAATTTTTAAAAAATCGTCAACATTTTGCGGGGCAAGGGGCATGGCTGGCTTGATTGACAGTCGGCAGCGACGATGCAGACGAAGCGAGCAGAAGGCGGTAAATGTGGGCGGGGCAGAGAGGGCCCGCCTCTCAATCCGTCTGACCAATCGCTGCTCCTATGGCTCCGCCCCCCTCCGACGATTTTTGCGTCACTGGCTCCAAAAATCCAAGATGTCAACCAGGAAGTAGCAAAACCCTGGCTTCATTTTCTCAGTGCAGAAACCAACATCACGGTAGCTACGTCCATCTTTTATACAGTCTATGGTTGTCGACACACGGACGCCTCTTATTGGCTCATTTAGGCTCTTCACCACTCATGGAGGTTAATTAGGTGTCAGGCGATAAGAGTCCCGGAAATTACTTCCCTTTAAATATCAGATGCTCACCCCTTTAAATGTCAGGGTTTGATCTTTTAACATTACAGGGCCATTATTTTTTTTTTCAACAAGAATTCTTTTTGCAAAGAGGCAGCCTGATGAAACATCTACACAAACACGAGACGCACACCTGCCTTCACTTTTACACTTAAGCCTCAGGGGGTGCACAGAGGGAAGATAGCAGGTCTGCCTAATTAACCCTCTGTGTGTGCATGTGTGTGTGTGTTATGTTTTTGTCATTAAATGGTCTGTTGTGCTGTAAAAAATCTTTTTCTCCTCTATCTCACAGCTAAGGCCGGAGGTCAGGTTTTCGGTCAGCTGGACTTTAAGCTGGTGGTGGAGCCGACAGACTCGCCTTCGTTTACCGTGGTGTTGCTGGCGCCGTCGCGGCAGGAGAAGGCTGCGTGGACCAGCGATATTAGCCAGGTAATACACAAATCGCACAAACGCACACCCAGACAAACACAGAATAACAAGAACCTCCAAATAGCGAGAGCGTGTCTCCGCTGGGCATTGAGAAGGCTTAGTGATAAGTAAACACAGACTGTGGTGCAGCTCCCCAGGGCCGAGTTCAGCTCACCGCCTCAGTACTTCACAAACAGCACACACACACACACACACACACACACACACACACACACACACACACACACACACACACACACACACCGTACAAGCATGTCACACTGAATTAACTCTTGTCAGACAGAAAAATACACTGACAGTTTTAAGTGGCTTCTTTTTCATATCAACAAGACTTCTGGAACTGTTTGGAAGCAGTTTTGTTTTGAATCATAATTTTATAATGTCACATGCTCCACCAATACTTTGGATAATTAGCGTCCGAGCACCCAGAAGGGTGAGAAGACCCCATTGGAATAGCTAGGGTTTTTTATTATTATTAGTCATGACAAAGAGATGCGTTTTTGAGGTCTTAAACGTACTCGCACGTGCACAAAACTTGGCACAAAACTTTTATAATTAGGGGGAAATAAACACCTCAATAGAAAAATGGCTCAACAGCACCACCTAGAAAATTGCGAAAAAAACCCGCCCCCGATCACACTTTCATGTAGAGCCACGAAATTCGCCACACACACGTAACATCCCGAGACGCACAAAAAAGTCTCAAGAACACATACCTGAAACTCAACAGGAAGTCGGCCATTTTGAAAAAAATTTTGGCCAAAAAACTGGCATTTTCAAAATCTATCTCCTCCTAGGGGTTATGTCGTACACACCTGAAATTTGGCCAGCACAAGATACAGGACGTGGTGATTAAAAGTTATTAAACCGCTTCGCAAAAGTCTGACGGTGTGGAAATGGCGGCCCGTGCAATTTGGACCTGTGGCCATTTTACGCATTTTCGCGGTGTTTCCGGCATTCAACGGAGTCCTGTCGGAAGGCCGTTTCACCTACAGATACGCAATTCGCTGGGCATGTGCAGCAGGTCGGGACACACAAAAAATTCAATCAGCTCCAAGCCCTAAACCTAACAGGAAGTCCGCCATTTTGAAAAAAACATGGTCAGAACTTTGATTTTCGCTCATTTTTGGCCATTTTCAAAATCTATCTCCTCCTAGGGGGAACGTTGTACACACCTGAAATTTGGCCAGCACAAACTGCAGGACATGGAGATTAAAAGCTATTAAAACGCTCCACAAAAGTCTGACGGCGTCAAAATGGTGGCCTGTAGAATTTTGCCAAAACATCATAACGCGCCATAAAATGCAGTGTAACTGGCCTGTACGCGCTCCGATCTTCCTGAAACGTGTGCTCCGAGTCCCAGCCAGCACGCCACGCCACGCCACGCCACGCGCTCCGCCTCGGCTCGCCATTAAACAGGAAGTGGTGGGCTCACAACACCGCTTGGGGGCGCGGCCACAACCATACGCATTCGCCACGAAACAGGAAGTGAAGTGTAAATAGCCTGCAAATGCTCAAAGTTCCCACGTTTCATCTCAGTAGGAGCCACATTACATACATATGCACACAGTCTCATGTTCTTCAATCCTCTCATGGCCTGTCTCCCGTCTCCGTCTCTGCAGTGCATCGATAATATCCGCTGTAATGGCTTGATGACCAGCGTGTTTGAGGAAAACTCTAAAGTCACCGTGCCTCACATGATCAAGTAAGTGTCTTTGTTTGTGCAGAGAGGAACCCTCATCCCTTCATGCCACGCACGTGTTGCAAACCTTAATTTGGTAGCACATCTGGGTGAAGATATTACAGTTGTGTTGATTTATAGTCAACTGTTACGTATTACGGCTTTTTTTCTTTTGATTTATGCCTTCTGTGCTTGACGGTATTCTCTTGTTTTTATCCTCCTCCTTTGAAATACGTTGGTGGTGTATTTATTAATTTCTGTTTTGGCTCAGCTACTTTCACGACCTTTTTTTCCTTGCTTAGCGGCCCAACAGTCACCCATGCTCGGTTGTGTGTTTGTGTATGTGTGTGCTCGTGTATCCATCAGATCCGATGTGCGTCTCCATAAAGATGATGTTGACATTTGCTTCAGCAAGACGCTCAACTCCTGCAAGGTCCCCCAGATCCGTTACGCCAGCGTGGAGCGGCTGCTGGAGAGGCTGACCGACCTGCGCTTCCTCTCCATAGACTTCCTCAACACCTTCCTGCACACATACAGGATCTTCACCGCAGCCACCGTGGTCATGGACAAACTGGCCGACATCTACAAGAAGCCCTTCTCCTCCATACCGATCAGGTCCTACCGATCACGCATGCACTCACAAACACAGAAAAAAGTACCAGACAGAAATCTCACACACACACACACACACACACACAGAGTTAAATGGCACCTCATAAATCTGCAGAAAACACTGGTTTGGTTCATATTTTTTTACCAACATTTGTATATTTATTCGTGCCTGTTTTGTGTGTGTCGGTCCGGTTGGTGGATGAGTTTTATTAGCTTCCCCCCCTCTGTTTTGTTTTTAAAATCTGTGAATGATGTTGTCAAAGTTGTGGGTCAGTGTTTTGGACTCTGCGAGCAGCTTCCACCTCTGTCCACAAGGGTAAACACACACCGACTGAAATACATACCAGCCTGTGTTCGGAGGCCAACAGCACAGATGCTTCAACAAAGTTTTTGGCACAGTTGTAGGAATATACTATGTGTTAGATGAGGCGTCTCTCTCTTTCTCTCTCTCTCATATTAGGTGCTTGGCTCCATCAGAACTGTGTGTTTGTATTCCTTCCACAGCTTCACTCAACTTAGCTTTTTAACAGGAAAAGCTTTTCCTGGTACCTCTGCCCAAGGGCAAATTGGCATGTAAAGCCCAACTCACCTCGGCTTGTGGCTGGCTTCACTGGAGGAAGCGTCCGGGGATCAGAGGTGTGCAGGAAGGGTAGCGGGAGTCTGCGTTCTGACATCTTTACTTTGATTTTTGTCTCCTTCGTTCTCCAGAGAGACGGTACAAAAAGCAGCTTATAAAGAGGACATCAGTTACTGTATGACAATGGCTTCTTTAATATATGGGTGCTTTTAGCCATTGCTAGTGATGCACCAGAATTTTAATTTATTGAACAGATATCCCCTTGAGATGCAGCATCTCACTTTCAAAAGAGTCCTGTTTTTTAGGTTATTGAATTTTTGTTATTCCTGGTCTTGACTGAAACAACTATCAGATGGATTGAAAATTCATACCTCCCAAAGGATGACTTGTGATGGCACAAGTTATTCCTTAACTTTCCATTTCATTCCATCATCAGGTCAAGTATTGATTTTGTCCGACACTTTTATTCATGAACAAATACCTGCAAAACTACTGACTGTCGGAGCTGAATCTACCAGAAATTAAACTATGTGTGAGATAGCTCCATTCGTTTTATGAAGCAATAGGAGAAGACATTTAGGTCTCACTCCATGTATTTATTTATCAGATAGTTGAATAAACATACGGAGCTCTGGATCAAACTTCTCACCCGAGCACCAACAACGTTAACGTCAGGACACCAAGTCTGACTGCTTCTCCCTGATCCAGTGTACTTGTACTATTACATGTGCACAGAATGTGTTGCAGCTAGCTGATTGGCTCCTCCGTGTCCTTGGACCTTCTTCCACCATCTCGTAGGTGCAGAAACTCGCCACTCAGCACCCAACTGTTGAGCACCTTCAGTTCCTCCCTCCTGCAGATACCTGCTTGTGACAGAGAAATATTCACAAACCACCAAGTCCTGTCTCCACTTACGCTTTTTCACGTTGTAGTTGTTTATAAGTTATGTTGATTATGCCTTAAGATGATAATAAAAGATTAAGATAATAATAAGAGGTTGAAATAATAGTAAGATATTATCAAAACATGAATATAAACTATATGATCCTAACATAACTTTCCATCAAACTCAGCTTTTACTTCATCTTTAGCTCTACAAATGCCTCATGAGCTTCAGTTGAAGGCCATTGGACTCCTTTTATTTGGGTTGTTGAAGACATTTCACCAATCATCCAAGAGGCTTCATCAAATCTAACCAACTGATCAGGAGTCACAAATACATTTTGTCACCTCAAGCTCACATGGATAAACTACCAAAGACTTACAAACCTCAAGGCGTAAATGGTTGTGAAACTGCCAAGCGAAGGTTGACTCATCATGTTAATGGTGGAGAACTTAATGCTGCATTATAAGCACCTGATGAATAGTGTTGTGAACCCCCTCCTCTGTTTGGACATGGCTGTTTAACATAGGGAGGGTTATGACATCACTTATCAGGCACTTATAATGAAGTATTTAGATTACCTTGAACATCTGAAATGGACCCAAAGTGGACTTCTTTTGATTCAATGGAGAGGAGTAACTTCTAAAGAGTTATTTTATTCTTGCTTTATTTGTTGTAACATTAAAAATATTGTGTTGGTTTATGATTCATTTACTTTGTGTGGCTTATACATACTTATACCACAGACAGGGGTTGTGTGAGAACATTAGCTCTTTGTGGGGCTTAAAACTAACTTGGTTAAACCCCTACAAATGTCACCACAGTGGACATGCATATTGACTCATCTCTCACCTGGCTGTTTCAGAACCACTCACACCTTGAGGTTTGTGAGTCTTGGGTAGCCGCTGGACGTTTAGCCATGTGAGCTGGGAGTGACGATAAATAGTTATCATAAGGACCAGAAACGAGAACCACTAAAGCTCTGATGACTAATTAACAAGCGTGCTAACATGTTAAATTGAGCTGGTAACATGCAGATTTAGCTCAACACGCTGCTGTGACTGACATCTTGTTTCAGCCTTGTGTTTTGTTTCGTGGCTATTTTGCAATTTCATGCAAATATCTCTCATAATTCATGCACTTCATCATTTCCATGGCTTTCAGTTGACAATTCTTGTCAAAGACTGTCGTTTCCACTTTTTCACAAATGGTGACGCTAGAATAAAAATGCCCTCTTTGGCTGGGTCACATAGTTTTTTCTGTTTTGCCAGATTAGAAAGGTGATGCCCCCCATTTCATTTCTGCATATGTCTCCATGGACACACACATGCATGAACATAGCAGACAGACAGAAACTCAGCTTTCTGTTCTTGTTTCATGCTGGATTTTCCTCCCACATGGTCGCGCGTCGACATCTGGTAGACTGAACATATGCTGCTTCAGACACATTCTCCCTTTTTCCCTCAAACACACCTTTGTTTTTCCTCAGAGGTTCATCTATCATCCCTCCATCATCCTCCCTCAGACCGACCTTTTATCTCTGTTACATCTCTTACTCGCGCTGTCACGTCTAAATCCAGTCGTCACAGCCATCCATTTAATCATTTTTTTGTGTCATCCATCTCCCTTTGTCTCTTCATATCCTCCCTCCGACTACAGGGCGCAGTACCACTCATTTGACCGTCTGTCCATCTCATCCATCTGTCCTGACTACAGTCTGAAGATCAAGAAGATAGCCATGGATCAGTCCAAGTAACCGACTCTTCTCTTCTCTCTCTGCCTTCCTTTCTTACTGTCTCTATCCTACTTTTCCTGCCTGTTCTTCTTCTCTTCTGGTCTTGATCCGACACTAAACTGAAGCATGACTTTCCCGTTTACTCTGCCTGAACAACTCAGAGGGCTTGGATGAAGCATTTCAGATTGATGATGTGTAGACAGGAATGTCTTGAATCTGCAGCTGATCTGTAGCATGTTTTGTCACCGGAGCATCGGTTCCTCGAGGCTGTTTCTTCCTCTCCGTTACCACATCGATCCTTTTTTTTTTTGTTGTTACTCGGCTTTACATCTGAAGCATCTTCCTGCCGCCTGCATCCTCTTTTCTTGCTGCTTGCTTCAAAGTTCTCCACTGGTTTTCATGTGTATTTCCCTCCTCTATCCGCCTTTATTTCCTCCTCCGTCTATCTGGGATGCAGTTTGCTCCTCGACTGAATCAGAGACTTGTGTGTGAATAAATGATGGCTGTGTTTATCTATGCATGATTACTCTCCTCTCGCTCTGTACACACTGGCTCTCGGAGTTAATGTCGTCGCCAAATTGATAACCGAAATGCTTGTTGATTAAAGCTTTTACACTCCCATTGCCTGGTAAATAAGGCATTTAACTGTTAGAACTGTAACCGGCGACAAAAGATCGATGTTTATTTATTTCTGTGCTTGTCTGTGACGTGGGTGCATTTGTGTTGATGTTCCTGTTTTTGACAATAAAATTATAGGAGCAACTTTGAGCTTTGAGGGTCTTTAAAGGTTTTAGATATCCCTCGATTTAAAGACCGGGCAGTGGGATGATGACTCTAAACATGACAGAAGAGAGCCAAACAGCAAAATATACATATAACCGGCCAAGTCAGTCCCATTACCTCCATCAAACTAGGCACAAAAACCAGCTAATATAAACAGTTCCTCTTTCCACGTCCAGCAGAGATGATTCATTCGGTGTCGTGTTTTCTTAACTTGTTGATTACGAGTGTAATATTTACTCTCTGTTTCTGCCACCACCGAGCGAGAGAAATATCAGCCTCCTTAGCTAATACATTTTACAGCTTGTCCATCAGCTAGACTCCAACTTTGCCAAGCCAAGGCCAGAGCCAGGGCTGGCCAGGATAGCGTACAGTGGGTTTAATAGAGCGTCTTCATTTAAAAAAAAAAAGCAGCTGCCCGATACTAACACCCACGAGAGCAGTGCGACTGAATCCAAACAGTAAAGTTTCAGGCCGTAAAACTAAAACAGATGCCTGATAGTTGTCATAAAGCTTCATTAAGCTAAGTGGAGCAGCATTTCTCGTCATGATTCTCTGTGGTTTTGTAATAATTAGAGCAGCTTTACGTTCACATCGAGCTGCTGAAGAACCGTTTACACAAACGTACGAAATCCTGACACGCGTGTGAACGTCCTGGAATTAAAACCGACAGTCACCGGGGAAACCTCAGAGAGATGTTGTTTTATTTCCAGCTCCGTGTGCTCCAGTATCACGACGAAAAACTGTGTCACTGTTCTAATACCTTCTGACTGCGCTGCATGTGCCCACTCATTTTAAGTCACTCTGAATAACTACAATAGCTAAACACCCCAAATTCAGCTCTGAAAGCCTCGAGCTCCCACAGTACTCGGTGAAATCCTAATTTCTTTCCCATCTTGGTGATGTTATTGTATTCTCAGCCCAAATTAGGCATTTATCTCCAACACAGGAAATCTACCTGACAAAACCCATTTTCTAATGAAGCTTTTATGGTTTGGGGGATAGAGACAAGCCAGCTCTTTATGTGTTTCTTTTTCATTCTTCTCTCCTTTTCCCTGAACTCTTTTTTTTTTATTGCTTTTTTAATATCCTATTATTTTACTAACATATTGCTTTCTTTCCCCTCCTTCAGGTCCTTGGAGTTGTTTTTTGCCACCAATCAAAACAACCGAAGTGGCGAGCACACAAACGACAGATCTCCTCGTCTCTGCCGCAAGTTCTCCTCTCCTCCCCCTCTGTCCATCTCGTCCCGCACCTCCTCCCCGGTCCGAGCCCGGAAGCTGTCCCTCCACTCCCCCATCACGGCCAGGGTGGGAGGCCTGGACCTCACCAGCCCTCTGTCCAACTCCAACCACAACACGTCCCAGTCGGCCGCCAGCAGCCCCACATCAGCCCAAACCCCCCAGACTCCCACGCCTCAGACCCCGACCCCGACCACCTCCTCTCCTCCCCCTCCACCCTCCTCCACCTCCCCTCCGCCCAACAACTCCAAGCCGCCGCTGGACCAAGTTCCTCCCATTCCCTCGTCCCCCGACCAGAGTCCCTGCCAGACCGCGGAGGGGGACGAGGTGCCCAGGATCGACCCCTTCTGTGGGAAGCTGCGACGGAGCATCCGCAGAGGTACGTTGAAGTTTCTGCAAAAAAAAACATTTATACTTAATAGAGAATTAGGGTTTTCTTGAAATGCAGCAACAGGACTCTGGCAAAATAAT
>NW_007577968.1:664182-682473 GCF_000690725.1 Stegastes partitus
TTTTTTTTTGGCTTTATCTGTATGTCGTCGTGCTTGTATCCATTTTTCATCACATTTCTGACTTTTTAAATGTGACAAGAAGAAAAACAAACTTCCAAACTTGCAAAACATAGATTTAAACCCGGACTTGTTGTAGGATAAGCAGCGTTTCTAGATCACAAATCCTCCCGTGTCGTCTTTGAGAACTTTACACCTTTTAAATTCTGAATCTTTACTTTACACAAACACTACTGCGGTAACATAAATTCTGCCACTCTTAGCACATTATGGAGGCGTTTGCGGTGACGTGCCTCGAGAAAATAAATCAGATGATTGTTGTTCAAACAAAACACACGTGGAAGCACCGGCGGATTATTTACACTCTGCCTACAAGTTCAATCTACGTCTGTGCTAAGCAAACAAACATAATGTGTGAACTGTGTCCTTTTAATGCATATTTAATCTACTGTACAAACCCGCTGTATGGCTGAACCTGCTGGTGTATTGAAATGTCTGCGATGAGCTGGAGGTCACTCATCAAACGGCGTGAAGCGCTCCCCGTGAGGACAGAAGTGGCGCCTGGTGGGACGTCATTATCCCCTCGCATATGTGTGCTTGAGTCGGCTAAGTTGACTTCCCACCGCACCGCCTCAGATCTTCTAATAGCGGCGTTAAAGAGGCCTCTCAGACTGGAGAGGGAGAGCGTCGGGGCATCTGAAGCAGCGCGGCGAGGACAAGCTGCAGTTAGACCCTCATTAACATGGCCGCTCACATGCCGAGTGTGTTTGTGTGTGTTGGTCGGTGACAGCTGCTCACAAGCAGACAAAGACCCATTAGCACTTGTACCATCGAGCTACTCTTGTTTTTTTTTCCCCTCGTACTGTCTCTCGGCTCTTAATCAGTCTTTTGTGTTTGTGTGTATCCGTTGCATATGTCTGATGGTCTTTCTCTGGCCTTTCTCTGTGGTGAGCGCCATGAAAATTAGCAGCGTGACATTCGTAGCACATGTTAAAAAGAGGCATCACATGAGGCCTGTTAAGGTTTTAAAATCTCTAAATATATCAAGTTCCAAATTAGAATTTGTTGGCACGAAGCAACTTGTTAACTGAGGGAGCACAACGTGAGCGTCTGTAGCAGAGATCCTGATGGTGTTGTTTACAACTTACGGCACAAAAAAAAAAGCAATTCAGGGAAAATTCGAGGAAAACACTTAATAAATAAATGCAGAAACCTGATAAATGTAGATGCTTGTATGCAGCCATGATGATGGCCGAGTGGCATACAGAACAAACTCCTCTCATTAAAGAAGGAAAACGTAAAGCTGTCACTGAAATAAGTGGAAATTGGTATTTTGATTTTGTCCCACTGCTCATCAGCAAAGGGCTTTAATTTGTCTGGGACAGTTCTATTTTTTTTAATTATTCTTTTCAACCAAAATTCAAAAGTAACATCTTATTTCACTAAATTATAATTTAGCAAATTTTTATTTATTATCACTTTTTTCAGTTTCTAGGTATTTGAGTGAATATTGTGAATTTTGTCTTTTCTTTAATGGAAGGGTATGAATACATTTGAGGAGGACTGTATACCCCACAGCACCCAGAGTCACCAAATCTCACTCCAGCTGTACGCCTACGAGAGATTTTGGACTTAAATGTGAGACTGTACTCAATAAAATACCAAATGAAGGGATATCTTTTAGAGAGAAGTTGCAGAAACGTCGATCAGTCCGTCGAAAGGAGCGCTGACGGCGTTCTAGAGGCTCATCACTTTATTAAGATGCTTCATCTTGTTTATTTTCTCTTCAGATGTCACTCCTTGGCAGTTGTATCGTCAATTCAGATCAGATGTACACACTCTGCTGTAATATCTGTCAATAGCATCGGATGGAGTTGACTTATTACTCCATTAAGTTCCCATTCAAATGTTTTCATTATAAAATCTAATATATTTGGAGCAGATACATGAATGCAGCAACATACAGCACAAGTAATTTCACTAAAGATTTACTGGCACACCTACTGAAGCATTCACAAAATGAACAGGAGTCTCGATGATGTCCACTGGTTATACTGCAAAGCGTTTTATCCAGCAGAGCAGCGACGGTAATGGCCGCCACCATCACCATAACCATCATCACTGTTGATCTTGTCTAGCTGTGCTGGAGTCAGTCTCCCTGGAGAAAATCATCCCCGAGTCTCCACAGGGCAGCGAAGCAGGAGACATGTCTCCGTGTCGCTCTCCTTCCACACCTCGACACCTCCGCTACAGACAGCCTGGAGGTAACGCCGTGTGTGTGTGTGTGTGTGTGTGTGTGTGTGTGTCTGTGTGGGTTGTGACTCATGACGATACCACAATGCAACAGCCAGAGGCCCGTGCAGTGGGCAGCGCTGTGCCCACTGACAGGCTACTCAGAGTCAGGCAAAGATCCCTGACCCCAGAGGCTGCAGCAGCATAATACAGAAGTGGTAGAGCAGACTATTGCATGGCCCGTGGCTCTGTTTGGGAGGCAGTGTGGTTATGACTCTGTCTCTTGGGAGGGTTTTCCTTAAAGTGAAGCCGAGCGTCTGGATGGCACAGAGAGTTTAGCACAGCTGCAGAGACGACGAGCGCTTGTTAGAGTTTGGATGCTGATGGCGACGATAAAGATGATATCGTTAAATAAGTGACAATAAAAGATGAAGGAGTGCATTTTTATTTCATCTGTATCTCACGTTTTCTATAAACTATACCCCAAACACTCATTAACCATAGTGAAAATGTATGTTTGTCTTTTTTATATGTTTAAGCCAAATATAACAGATATATGAACGAAATAAAAGTGGTCATTGTCTGCGAGCAACACCCTCTGTTCATGCAAAATAGTTAGAACTAAATGCAACTCAGTAAGAACAGTCGGTTCCCACACATATACCCAGCAAAAGAAAGGAAAAAAGAGCAAATTACTGCAAATTTCACTTTAGTCATAATCATTAAAATTGAGCACATAGGATGTAATTTACAGAAGAACTTTTCATTCTTCTGCTTTTGTTCTAAATTGGATTTTGATGTTAATATTAGGACCAAGGTTCTGTTTTTATGAATATTTCATCAAACATTATTAAAGCAAATTACCGTGTATATCTATTTATTAGGTTTACGCAGAAAAAAAATCACAAAAGGTTTGTTGCTATGAAAAAAAAACACTAAAAATTATAATTTGATGTTTAGATAAAGTAATGTAATCAGTCAGGATACAAAAAGTTTGTAGTCGTTGTAATCACGTTTCATTGTGTTAGAATGAAATGAAAGTTAATTCTCTCGAGGTCCGACAACAGCAGCAAGAAGTACAACAGCGTTGTTGTTGTTGTTGCTGATGATGATAATGACACGTTTGTGTGCTTTCAGTCCAGTCAGGCGAGAACTCACGCTGCTCCGTCTCTCCGGCCTCGGCCTTCGCCATCGCCACAGCAGCAGCAGGACACGGTTCACCACCAGGTACACACACACACACACACACACACACACACACACACACACTGTAGAACCTCCAGTAAAGAGCAGATGTGATGTGGATGTGGTGAATCAGAAGATGAAGCTGTCAGAGTCACAATCACATCATAGAGTGTCTGGTTTTCAGCAAGTCAGGATTTTTTCACCTGATATCATTTCCAAAAGCTGTGAAATTTAAAAACTATTGGTGGATATATTTAATTTTTTACCTTGTTACTTCATTAGTGGCTATCAGGATATAACATGTGAAACGAGCCCATAAACTACATTGTGTTGCTGTGGGATCCAGTACATTATGTAGTTAAACATTAGAAATATTATCACCTTGATCAACTAAACTGTTTCTCATAAGCACATTCTTTTAGGTTTTTTTTCAACCAGATTTGAGATTTCTGATATTTTTGCCATTTTAACTCAGTCTAATAGAGATAAAGTGACTTTGTGGTGATCATATACAGTTTATAATATAACACATGTTTACATACAGCTGCTCCTTGTATGTAATATCTGCACTCCTTCAAGCCAATTCCTTTTTGTATGTGCTCAGCAAAGTGCATTATCTAGAAGTGCAGCATCATTTTTTAAAAATAGCTCTTAATACATTAAACAAGCTGTCCTTACCATATTAGCTATCTCCCTGTGTCCACAAACACTCACATGCAATTTTCTACCAGATTTTTTTACTTTATATTTGCCTACTGCACTGTTAAAAATCTTGTCTGATTTCATGAATTCCATCATACGCAATTTCAATAAAGGAATTCTGTTCCATACCAGTGGTTCTCAAACTGGGGGTTGGGACCCCCATAGAGGTCCCAAGATAATTTCAAGGGGTCGCCAGATCATTGTAATAATTTAAAAAAAAAAAGAAAAAGAAAAAAGCCTACATTGATCAAATAACTTTGTATTGGGGCTGTCAAAATTAAAAGTTTATACTTCTTCCCACTTCTTTTCTGAACTTAATATTAACATGTTCAAAAAAGAATAACAATATTAACGTTATGACTTGATTATGTGATATTATTATTCTCTTTTTAAAATTATTTTCTTTTGTTTTTATATATTTTTTCCCTTTCATTTGTTCAAAATAAATTCAATTCATTCATTCAAGAGAAAATTAACGTGTTAATCATCCACCTCCTCATCCCCAAAGCCGGCACTATTTTTGGCTGCTGCTGTTCATTTCAGTTTTCTGCAGCTCTCGACTGGAACCAGTTACAGAAAACACTCAAACTCACCTTTTTTTTTTTTTTTTACCTTCATCATCATTTAAAAACATGGTGAAGGCACTACTTCCTGAGTCCTGTACCTGCTTTTAATTTATTTTATCTTCAAGCCTTTTATTGTCATGTTTTGTTTGTGTATTGTTTTTTTTAATGGATATATTCCTTTTACTGTATTTTCTGCTCTGTGCTGCCTCTTGGCCACGTCGTTATTGTAAATGAGAATTTGTTCTCATTTAACACACCTGGTTAAATAACGGAGAAATAAATAAATAAATGTAAAGAGATGAATCTGTGGAATTAAAACATTAATTTTTAACACATTAATGCACAAACAACAAAGTTATTACTCATAATTTATTAAAAATTCAAACTGAGGGGTCAAGAACACAAACTGATGTTATCTTGGGGGTCAAAAAGTTTGAGAACCACTGATTATATTTTAATGCAGAAAAGTCTTCAATAATCCACACACTTCACTGTGAACAGTTTTTATTAGAAATATCATCATAATTATTGACAGTGAGGTCTGTGGATGATCCTTCCCTCAGTTTGTGTAAGAACCCGCCTTTAAAAATGCATTTATGTATTAAAACTATTTGCTTTTGCTTTTAATTCCCTCCCTCTAGTGTTTACTAACTCGGAAAGAACCTGCGATAAGGAGTTCATCATTCGTCGAGCTGCGACTAACAGAGTTCTCAACGTGCTGCGCCACTGGGCCTCCAAACACTCACAGGTCTGTCTGCACCTCCAGCATTAGTGTGTGTGTGTGTGTGTGTGTGTGTGTGTGTGTGTTTGCTGCAGTGATCAGGCCTGTGGTCTCATTAAAAGCGGCTGACTGATGCGTCCTCTCTCTGCTCGGCTGCCCTCACTTGATCGTGTAAACAGCCACATGCGCACAAACACACGCCCCCAAACATTGGTGCCGTTCCAACCGGACAACCGGCTCGGCCCGCCGACCCGTCCGCCCAACACACGGTGTCTAATTGAACATCAAGGTAATTGCCTGACTAGAGATCCTCCCGGTCTAACTTGCATCGATCTGGTTTACTTCAGACGGCTTATTAACACACAGACGAGCACAAACACATACATGTTCAGCCGCTCAGCGTTCATCTTTTGGAGGAACAGGAAGAGCTCGTTAGGACCGACCTCTGAACAGGAGTTAATTTGGGGTGGGAGTGGAAATAGGAACAGAAAGTGTGACGACTGTAAAGGAGCGAGGAGGAGGATTCACAGAACTGTGACTGATGACTGGTCAGGTGTGGAGACCAGAGGAAGCCATTAATTGGGAGAAAGGAAGCACCTGCAGTTCACATGGGAGACAGACTTCTTCATGTTGGAGAGCTGCAGGAGCTGAAGCTGCTCATACGGTGGTAGCTGTGGTCTCTCTTTAATATGTCACAGTTTATTAAGCTGTTAGCACAATCTTACAAACCAACACCCGGCAGAGATTCATAGTAGTAGTGGATTTGTGCATCAGTGTCAAATATTAGCGCCTTAACCCGCTGAACTCCAAGCAGTTTCTGGCCATTTCTGCTCATTTGTTCTCACTGTGGGCTAATTTTTTTATTGCAGTCCAAAGTTCTGCACCTCTGTAGAAACAGTACAGAAAACTGAAGATGTGTTCTGCACAGTCTGATGAAGTTTCAATGCCATAAATCACCATAAAGAAATACTAAAGTTTAATTTCTTTGATCATGTATTTCACAAAAAAAAAAAAGGTAGCATCCACATGAACAACATTTTCCACAGTACTGGTGGCTCTACATACTACAGATATTTTACTGCCTTCATGTTTCATTAAGTGGCTCAGTGGTTGAAGGTGAAGCTTGAAGGTCGCCGGTTCGCGTCCCGGTGAGGACACCCGTGGAGTCTCCATGTTCCCCCCGTGCAGCGTGGGTTCTCTCCGGGTTCTCTCCGGGTTCTCTCCGGGTTCTCCAGCTTCCTCCCAAAAACATGTTGAGGTTAATTGGTGATTGTAAATTGTCCGTAGGTGTGAATGTGAGTGTGCTTGGTTGTCTGTCTCTAAGTGTAGCCCTGTGATAGACTGGTTACCTGTCCAGGTGAACCTGCCTTCACCCTGAGTCAGCTGGGATAGACTCCAGCCCCCCATGACCCTAGTGAGGATTAAGCGATGGATGGATGGATTTTTCATTCATTTCTGTCCCCTCTAAAACACATCCTGCAGTTCAGCCTCGTTCAGTTCAATCCCTGATTGGTTTGTGACGTGACATGAACGTTTCACAGCTGAGTCACAAATGGCTTCACAGAGCAGCACAGATTTATTCTTTTTCTGACATACCAGCAGCCAGCAGCCTGTTCTCGTCTGTTTCTAGTCTTCTGTGTCATTTGAATAAAGCTGACGTTATTGAACCCTGATGCCTGTGTGCTGTTCACATCGTCTGACCATCATGAGGGTGTGAATCAACTCAGTGGTCGACAATCTGTCACCAGTTGAACAGCTAAGAAACTGTTTTGCACACAGTTGGCTAAATGTAATCCTTTTCTATTTAACTATAGGAGATTTTTTTAGCAAACTTTTTCTCTAAATCAGAGAAGAACATTTTCACGCTGTGTCTGTTTGTGTTTTGCTCAGTTGTCTGTTGCTCAGGTGTAGACGTGAGCTTGTGTTTGTGTTTAGGACTTTGAGATGAACGGGGAGCTGAAGATGTCAGTGATCTGCCTCCTGGAGGAGGTGCTCAGAGATCCAGACCTGCTGCCTCAGGAGAGGAAAGCCACCGCCAACATACTAAGGTACAGCACACGCTTTACTCACAGAAACATGCACACGAAGCCTTTTGATTTTAAACCTGAATGTTGAGTTTGTGCCGTCGGGTTTTCTTGTAGTTATTTATAAGTGATCGTCCTCCTTCGTTCTGCTCTACCACAGTATGTATGACTGTATTTCATTCTTAGCTGTATGTGTTGTAGTGCCCTTTCTCAGGACGAGCAGGATGACGCCCAGCTGAGGATAGAGGACATCCTACAGATGGTGAGAGAACTTCTCCGTGAGCCGCTGAATAAATCATTTAGGATCCTATTGACCCAAATCAGCAGCAGTAAATTCTGACTGTTTGCTTCGTGGCTTAAACCTGAGTGAGTTAAACTGCATTTAATATGAGTTTAAATGTGGTTATCCACCAGATGACTACGTTTCAGGAAGTGAACCTGCCTCATGCACATTCTCCTGGTTGGTCCTCTTTACCAGTTGTCAATAGTTACAAAGGCCTTTGGTTCATCGTCTCGGCTCAATATGGACCTAAAATCACAAACAGACACAAATTTCCTTTCCTGGATCGACACTCGCTGTCCGGTCCTCCAGGCAGAGGACTAAATACACCCTCTCCTGACAGAGCTGGTCTCCAGGGGCCTGTCAGCACCCATGTTCATCACAGCCTCTGTCTTTATTAGATATTTATATCTCCTTGTTATTTGTGTCATGGGGCCAGCAGTATGACTTTGTTTGTCTGTGTGTGTGTTCAGGCGGACTGTCCGAAGGCAGAGTGTTTCGAGTCCCTCTCGGCGATGGAGTTGGCCGAGCAGATCACTCTGCTGGATCACATCGTCTTCCGGAGCATTCCTTATGAGTCAGTCCTCTCCTGACGTTCTGGCAAACTGCAGCAATCACCTTTATGCAGCCAGTTAATCACCACAGCTTCAATCAGCAGGGTTTTAACTAGAGAGCAAAGACAACTCAGGGCGATGCAGTTTAACTTTACAATTCCAAATATTCAATTTTCTGCAAGACCAAAATTTTACATGAACCTTCTGAACTTTAAGTAAACTCTGGACCATAGACTGTATAAAAGATGGACGTAGCAACCGGCCCTGAAAAATGAAGGCAACCCGGAAGTGTCAAAAACCTGCAATATCACTACGTCCACTAGCTGCTGGCTCCACAAAGCCCTGGCTCCCATAGACTGGAATTGGAAAAGAAGTGATCACAGATCATGAAATACTGCATTCCTACAGCTCAGGATTTTTTTCTAATTAGTTTTCATGGTCAAATCCAGAGACCAGGTGGCCAATCTGAAAATAAACCAATACTGAATTTTTTTTCAGTCAATGTGGGTGGGCAGAGAGGGCCCGCCTCTCAATCCGTCTGACCAATCGCTGCTCCTATGGCTCCGCCCCCCCTCCCACGATTTTTGTGTCACTGGCTCCAAAAATCCAAGATGTCAGCCAGGAAGTAGCAAAACCCTGGCTTCATTTTCTCAGTGCAGAAACCAACTAACTGCAATATAAAGTCATGCATCAGTGGAAACAACCACAAGTTGAATTTCTTTCCTTTTTTTTTTTTTTTCCAACAAAACCGTTTTTAATTTGTTTTCATGCTTATCCCCTGTAATCTGCAGCCTGTAGTTCAGCCAAAAGCATCATTGAATTTGTGTCAGATGACTGTTGGTCACACTAATAATTTCCCGGCTGCACAGGGAAGTGCAGAGTTTTTAGTTTTTTACAGAATCTAGTTAAAACAAATGATTTACTTCAGAAATATAATGACATGAGACATGTAGATCTACACTTTTTAGCGCAGTTTTAGTTAATTTTACTGACAGATTAGTAATTCAAGGACCACTGGAGCATTTTAAGTTCAAGGATTCTTTCTGTCTCTAACAAATGGTTTAATTTTAGCAGTTTTTTTAAAAAGACAACATGGCTGCTAGTGGGTTTTGGGGTCCAGAGGGTTAAATTTAAAGCAATTAAACTACATTTCTGCAGTGCTTATCAACTCCTGCTGTGGACGTGATCACATCCTAAGATATAGTTAATATAACTTAGATTTTTGACACTCCTGTGCTATACTTGGTGTGTGTGATGCCTCTCATATCTCCATCCTCCCTCCTTCAGAGAGTTCCTGGGCCAGGGCTGGATGAAGGTCGACAAGACGGAGAGGACGCCCTACATCATGAAAACTAGTCAACACTTCAATGATGTAACGCCTCACCGGGTCTTTTAATCAGATTTGTTTTTAGCTCTTGTGTAAATGTCCCGTCTGTTCTCCTACATGTCTCTCTTTCCCTTTTGAAGATGAGCAACCTGGTGGCGTCCCAGATCATGACCCACACCGACGTGGGCTCCAGGGCCAGCTCCATCGAGAAGTGGGTCGCCGTGGCGGACATCTGTCGCTGTCTCAACAACTACAACGGCGTGCTGGAGATCACGTCTGCGCTCAATCGCAGCGCCATCTACCGTCTGAAGAAGACCTGGGCTAAAATCAGCAAACAGGTGGAACAATCAATCCTCGCTATATATAAAACAGAAAATCAATATGTAAAGGGCATGTCGGCTGAGGAGTCTGTGTACGGTAGAATAAAAGGATTGTGTCTCTGAAGTGCCTGCAAATTTGTAATTCTCTGGTAAATTTCCTGCCATTAGGGAGTTCAGAGAGAAGATAGCGCAGAAAACCAGTAATGTCCAGTATTTGCTAAATTCTCCTAAACTGATTAAAGCTGTAATCATCCAATCAGCAGTCAGTCTGTCCGTCCACCAAGCCAGGCAAATTTAATCCTACCATTTGATTACAATCATATTTTATTGGGAGTAAGTGGATCAGGGGCTAATGCAACTGTCTTGTCTGTCCTTTGTTCTTTATAATAACCTTTTGAAATGATCTGCTTGTGTTTGTGTCCAGAGCAAAGCGCTGATGGACAAACTGCAGAAGACCGTGTCCTCCGAGGGAAGATTCAAGAACCTGAGGGAGACGCTGAAAAAGTGAGACTCTGCAGATCCCAAAAGAGAGAAAATAAGAATGTGTTTTTATTGCTGTTGACACTATTTGTCGTTCCTCCTCCAGCTGCAACCCTCCATGTGTGCCATACCTGGGAATGTATCTCACAGACTTGGCCTTTATCGAGGAGGGAACCCCGAACTTCACCGAGGAGGGTCTCGTTAACTTCTCCAAGATGAGGATGGTAGGCGCGAGAGAGATGCAAGAAGGAAGCAGATCGTCTGCACGTGAAGGCTGAACTTTAATTCTCAGGTTGAATTCTTTGTTTTTTAGATATCCCACATCATCAGAGAGATCCGACAGTTCCAGCAGACGCCGTACAGAATAGAGCATCAAGCCAAGGTGCTGCTCGTCTTTTCCAGGAGCAGAGCCTTTTTATTTATTCAAGAACAGCGTGGAAACAACACTGAGCACTATTAGACTTATAGCACATTTAGAGTAATAAATAAAAAGCATTATTTACTATATTAGCACTATTTTATGTGTACGAAACATAAACAGAGGGCCATAAAATATTAAAAACCGAACAAATTATGATATAAAATAATCAAAGAAATGAGTTTTCTAAAAAGATTTCTTTAAATGATGTTCATAAAGACGACACCACAGATCCTCTGTGGAAGTTCTGGTCTCGGCTGCTGCTGTGAGAAGATTATTGAAAATCCCTCTGATATATGGGGGTCTTTTGAAGATGTCCATCTGTGTAAGACGTCCCAACCCTCTGAGCCCTAGAACCTGCCAGTGGGTGTGAAAGGCAGGTTATCGTTTTAAAAATGCCCAGATGACACCGTTTATCAGAGCTGGAAGCTGTGAAAACATGAAGGATCAGCGGGTTTTCAGCCTTCTGATGCTCCTCGGACGACTCGTCTCACTCCACTGGAACCAAAAACGAACCATCTGCTTTGACCAGATTCTGTAAAAAACACAAAATTCTCATGTTCAGCTGTGAAGCCACTACTGACTAAACTGTGACCAACAGCTATGTGACAAAAATTCTGCAATTTTTTGGGAGGCTAAACTACAGGACGTGTTTATGCAGAGCAGATAGGAGACAAATATGGAAACAAGTTACAGATATTTAGATATCTTTGACCTGTGGAGCCACCATCTTATTCCCAACATCTGTTGACACCTAGACTTGGATAAACTTTATTTATCCACATTTTAAACTGTTTTATCACTGTAGCATAAAATAAAATAAAATAAAATAAAATAAAATAAAATAAAATAAAATAAATAATTATATAACACTATACAAAAACTAAAAAATCAAAAAAGAAAAAGAAAACAGGAAAAAAGAAAACAATGTAAAGATTTCCATATGTACAGTTTACAATTTTAGAATTTTTTTCTTTTTTTTTTTTGCCAAGTAAAGAAAGATGTTTAAAACGACAACAACAACAACAACAACAACAACAACAACAACACCTAGAAAAATCTTGTACTTGTTGATACCAGGTCTTTTCTTTCTTTTTTATGATTTATGGTATTATGACTACGTCACACTGCACATAAGAGATTGCTGAGTTTTCTCAACTTCTAGCCATGACCGAACTGTTTCTGCAGGGGGTCAGGACCCCCATGGGGGTCACAAGATAATTTCGGGGGGTCGCCAAATCATTATAACTAACTAACTAGCTAACTAACTAACTAAATAAATAAATAAATAGATAAATAGATAAATAGATAAATAAAGCCTACATTTATCAAATAAATTTGTATTAGGGCTGTCAAATATAAAAGTGTATAGTTCTCCTTTTTCGAACTTGTTAATATTATGATTTGATTATGTGATATTATTATATTTCTTTGCTCTTTTAAAAAAAAAAAAAGTTTTTTAAAAATATTTTTTTCCCTTTCATTTGTTCGAAATAAATTCAATTTCATTCATTCTTTTAAAAGAAACTTAACAAGGATTACATGAAACACACACGAACGATTTAAAACAACAAGACAGCAACAGAGTTAATAGGAATAAATATAAAATCTTCATCTAAAGTCCTAATAAATAGCTTTAGCCAAACAAAGAATACAACACTGGCATTATATGTACATTAATGAGATAAATGACAGTGTTTAAAGAACTGCACTCTCCTTCCATTCATGTTTTCAGGTGACGCAGTACCTTCTGGACAAGACTCTGATCATGGACGAGGACACGCTCTACGACCTCTCGCTGAAGATCGAGCCCAGGCTTCCCGCCTGAGCTACGCCTGTGTGTTGGCCTGTGGGAGCCTGTCGAACCTGGACCCCCTCCCCCCCAACCGGGCGACAACGCCCTCGTAATCTCATCAGTCAAGAGAAAATTGGGAGAAAAAGTTTTGAGAGCGACGTGGAACTAGAAAGAGATACTGACTGAAGTGGGAGGTGTCTAAGCATGAGGAAGTTTTACAAGAAGTTGAGAGAGAGAGCGAAAGACGAGAATTTGTCGGTGGGATTGATTGTCTTCTCGGAGAGGAGAGCGCGTCGGTTGCATTGCATGAGGGTTTCGAGGATGCTACGTGTCGCTGTGTGTGCTCATCATTCCTCAGTCCAGAGTGTGGCGCACATGACGTCACGCTTCCTCAGACAGCCCGAGAGTTGCAGGAATAGGGTGGCCGACACTCAGTGGGTATAACAGAGATGTAGCATATACAGATAGTGTGACAGAGAGGTGTCTGGGCTTGTGTCTCTGTGCTGTCGTCTGTGTTCTGTTTGCCTGTGCATTTACGTGCCATGTCTTGGAGCAAGAGCCCCGCAACGCTTTCTGTCACGATGGTCACTGCATAAAACTTGCATGATTTCAGCTTGGGATGTAACTGTGTTAAAAAAAATAAATAAATAGAAAAAATAGAAAAAAGAAAAACATGGCCTTCAACCTGACCCCTGACCCTCAGCTTAGCATGCTTCACTCTCAGCAGGGTGACTCTCTAAGCCACTATGCATCCTCAGCGGGCTGGGTACGGCGCCACGCCTTTAAGCCTTCAAACGTTAATGTAGAAAGACGCAGACATGGAAAAAATTAACGGATTTTCTTTCCCGTCATAAAACGGTTCATTCTGTGACTAAAAACTTCCCACGAGATCGAAAAACCTTTTTTATAACGACAAACGTCCACGTGAATGATAGAAAATTATAAGAAAAGTCAGTGCCTTCCACTAGTGTAGGTCCCCAAAAAACATTTATATCAATCTCAATATTTCCTTTAAAGCAAAACAAAAAATGGACGAGAGCTTCACTTTTTTTTCCTTTCAGAAAATAGGTCATGTAGACTAAACAGTAGCATGTTAGTGTGAACACAGTAAAGTCAGCCAATATCGCCCTCTACTGCTTGGACATCGTTATAACCTCTACTAACCCAAAGCTTTCGCAGCGTTTCTGTGCAGTTTGGTTTATTTGGCTCTTATAAACTGTCGCCTGAAGCGTGCGGTCGAGTTTCTGTGTGTAACCGGAACCCGACTACGCTTCAGGATGGGGCAGTTGTTGTTTTTTTTTTGCACTCTGAGATGTAGCTTCGCTTGATTGACGGTGAGATGGTTGTTTAACTGGCTATTTATTTCATCAGATACTGTATTTATGTTATTTTTGTACATAGTGACTTTACACATATCATATGATTGATGAATACGAATTGTTATGCTGTGAATATTGATTTATTGTTGTTTTTATTTCTTTCTCTCTAGTTTTGCATCCCAGGCTCTTGTATAGAAAGAACTCTGTTTATTCTTTAAAAAACAAAAAGAGAAAAAAAAAAAAAAACGACGCCTTTTGAAGGTTTAAAAAAATGTAGCATTTGAATAATCCGACTCTGTTTTCCTGTATTGATGATATGATGAATATAGTTGTCCTGCATGCACACAGCAGCTGCATGTTGTGCACGTCTGACTGGACGCTTTCTTCCTCTGCTTCTCTATATTAATATCGTCTCTGTAGCCGTCGGGGAAAAAGGTATAAAAACAATATTTCGTCCATCGAATCTGGCACGTTTGTCTCCTGGTGTACCTCACGAATTCAAGCGTAGTCTCTGGGACATGTCATCAGTGTTGGATCTTTCCTCATTAAACAATAATCTTGTTCCAAATCGACTGGCGGGAACGTTTCCAGACTTTGCTTTTGGGGGAAAACTTTGTCCTTTGCACTGTAATACCGAGTGTCCGTTCTACATGCAGGTTTGGGAATGCAGGATGCTGTGTTTGTATTGTAATATTCTTATTTTTGTGTGTATTTGTTTGTGTGTTTATTTATTTGTTTGCATTTTTTCATGTGTGGGTGCAGGGGAAATAAATTCAACATGCCTTATGTGTTTGCATATTTCCTTGGCCTGTGCAGTGATTCCAGTGATATCAGGGTGCTTCCATTTCATTTCAGCCCTTCTTCTTTTTTTAAAATATTCTCTCCGCATCAACAAATTCAGCAAATATCAGCCAAGATGTCGGAGCCAAACTCTGAATCTGTGCGAGACGGCGGACCAGTTTTGGTTATTAACTCAGGAGGAGCCACCAGCTACGCAACAGAAATGTGTGTTTATGAGGAGAGGAGCTGTTGGATAATCAGAGCACAGTTTCATTTAACCAACAAATCTTTTACTGACATTTACCCAAACACCAGAAATAAATTTTAACTTCTGCATTTTCCAAGATGCCAAATCTGGCAGTGCTCTTATAGTGATGAACAGTTTAGATATAACTGCATTGATCCCTTTGGTAGGGTACCTCAGGGAAGTCGTTCCCATACCGGGAGTCGAGCCCGGGCCGCCTGGGTGAAAACCAGGAATCCTGACCGCTAGACCATATGGGACCACTTGGGACAGTTTCCGATTTTGTGCCAGTAGTTGTACCAGAGGCCTGTTTTAAGAAGCACATTTAGGGGTTAATGAGGTAACTTCAGGTTGAACTTTGGGTTGTCAGACCTGTAAAGCTTCCATCTGGGTACATCATCATGTAACGTATGCTGCACACCTGAGCTGCTCTGGAACAGGTTGCATTCGGGATCAATACGATTAAAAAACACCATTTGTAGAAGATCACGAATTGGACTGGAGTCTATTCCAGCTGACTCAGGTTCACCTGGACAGGTAACCAGTCTATCACAGGGCTACACTTAGAGACAGACAACCAAGCACACTCACATTCACACCTACAGACAATTTAGAATCACCAATTAACCTCAGCATGTTTTTGGACTGTGTGGGAGGAAGTCGGAGAACCCGGAGAGAACCCACGCTGCACGGGGAGAATATGGAGACTCCACACAGAAAGATCCCGGGTGTCCTCACCGGGATGCGAACTGGTGACCTTCTTGCTGCAAGGCAACGATGGTGCTACCATGCAGCCTGGTTTAAAACATATGGTAACACAATTTACAAAAGGTGAAAGACTTCACAAAGCATGTTTGACATAAACAAAGGCCTCAGACTCTGTGGTGTTTGCTGCTGCCTGTTTTACTTTATAAAAGTCACATACATTCAAGAGCACATAGAAGCAATTTGTGTTAAAGGACTTTCAAAGTTAAATCATGAACCAAGCTCAACTCTTTATTCAAACTTTTTACTTTATATAACGCAAAGTTAGACACTGATGGTTTTTCTTGCCATTACCTTTATTTTAAAATGTATTTACATTACGACAAAAGCACCACTGATGGTCCTGAGGTCTGACTTCTTTATGACACAAAGGCTTCCACGTTTACTGTCTGTTATCTGGTGTGACACACACTGTGGCCATCCTGCCACCATGTGGTCATGAACGTCATTGCTCTTTCTTGTAAGAACACAGATCAAATCCTGTCTGCTCCTCTCAGCCTTACAAGTTAATGATGGCATGCGATACGTGTAAAAGATATCATGTAATATTCTCTTCTTTAATCTACTGCTGAATTAGTGATTAGTGAGATATTTTAACAAGATGTTGGAGGCTCATGTGCAGGTATTTAACAGACAGTGGTGATGTCAGGCTATCGGGCACTGAAGGGACTGTTGGAACATCTGAGACATAACTTTTAAATGATGATTTAAATAATCTATCCTTTACTGATTTTACTTTAGGTTATTTAGTCTACCAATTAAGATACTGAATGAGATTTAAATCTGAAAAGGAAGCAATGTTGAAGCTGGTTTCAGCAGCTACAGTGAGAACAGTAATGTGACAGCGGTGGGAGAGAAACCGAGTGAGAGGAAAATAAAAACAGCTCGGCGTAAATCTCAGACAAGTTTAGCGACTGTCTGGCAGGTGATGAAGTCGACTTTCAAAATGCTGTCGAGGAGATGTGCCAGGTTGTTGCTGTGGGATCTGCTGTCGGTCTTTTAGTGCAGATGAAGTGAGCGGAGGGTGGCGGTTATGGCTTGTAAGCAGTTTGTCTCTCAGTGGGGACTTCAGAGCAGATCAGCCAACACGACTCCTGCTTCTGAGGGACAGATGGGCAACAGATGACGTTTGTAATTGTTGACTTTTGCAGTCAAAAGCAGCGACTTTGCAGCTCAGTGAAAAACTATAGATAGAGAGGATGTTTGTATGTAGAGACACAATACGTATGATATGATATAGTAGAGTTAAATAAAAATAATCCTGCCGTGTATTAGACTAGAATGCTTTTATTGTCATCATACATAAAGTACAAGGAAATTAAAAGACAGACTGTGTTAAACAAAATGCATGTGACATAACGGAGCAGGAGCTACTTGATGTTAAATAAATATTAATACACTTCTGTCTTATCTTATTCCGATGAGGGTTGATCCTCCTGCACACAGATAACATGACCCTGACCCACATCTAAAGTCATAACATGTGTGACATACAGTAAAGTTTACTACAGCCGATCAAGATGAACTGAAGCTAAACTGAGTCATGCAGTTTGTTTTTTAGGTTCCTTCCTCTTGGGTTCCACCTGCAGTGGCCTAATCTGTGTCCTTTGTTGGGTCTGAGAGACGTCCTTCACTACAAATCAATATAAGAAGATGACATCAGGAAAAATCATAAAGATGGTCAAATTGGTGATAAATAAGTGAAGGGATTCAGGGAAACGGAGCATTTAAGTGTCACAGAGCACCAGAGAACATAAAACCTTGACTATTCACTCACTTAAGATGCCCCAGATAGAGACAAGAGACAACGTTTACACTAATGATCGTGTGAGAAATGTGTGATTCAGCAGCCGACCGATCAGCCCCGTTATGATAAAAATCCTATTATATATCAAAAATAAAATATACAGTAAAATGCTAACTCATTACCCAACATGAGCAATAAAAAGAATAAAATACAGGATTGTTTGTTATTTATTTATTCTGTCTATGTTAAGGAACGGAGAATGTGAGAAACTACCAAATGGTGAAGTAGGTCTAAGAAGGCTTTAGTCAGCCAAAAACAAAAAACTCGTACCAGGGGTAAAAGTGATGCTTTAAACCAAAAATTTATATTGTGTATCACTTTTTAAAAATCATTGATGACACTTACTTAATGTGGCATGCCATCAGTTAACACACTTTAATAGAAATGAACAGATATGTATGTTTTTGTGCACACATAGAGCTGTTACTTACAGGTATATCAACACGCCCTGCAGCAGTCGCTCCTTGCTAGATGATGTCTGGTGAATTTTTATTTTTATTTTTTTCCCATTTAAAATGATAAAATAAAGCAAACTGAGCCTTTTGGTAACATTTAAGCCATAAATGATGTGTTTACCAATACTGTGGTTTTACTTATTTTGGACACAGTGAGGTTTGCGTTCACTATTAATGACTATAGTTTCTTTATTTTTAGGGTCCGAGCACCAAAGGGTGCGAAGACCCTATTGGAACTGCTCGGATTATTATTAGGGTCCGAGCACCAAAGGGTGCGAAGACCCTATTGGAACTGTTCGGATTATTATTATCATTCGTGC
>NW_007577969.1:0-45836 GCF_000690725.1 Stegastes partitus
TAAAAAGTGCAAAGTGTAATTAGCATCTCATCCTCAGTACGTTATCATCAGGGAAGCTACAGGAGCTGACCACGATGGTGCCATCAGTCTGTTACTAGATCACATCCCTGAAGATGTTAGCAGCCTTCTCTATTGACCTGGCATGTGGGGTGCACATGATAGCGTGCTGCATGTAACCCCAGCCACAGAGTTCAGCAACTTTTTAACATAATATCATAGAGCTGGATTTGCTGCATTATAGCAGCAGCTCACATAAAATCACAAACACAGCGCATGTTACAGGAGCAAGCAATGAGCATCCTAATCTTCCTATAAAGTGTCACAATAAAATTTAAGCCATTTAGTAATCGTGCGATTCATAATTGGAATAGTTGGTAACTTTTTTCAATAACTGTTCGATTATTCCTTATTCGATTATTAGACATAAACTATATTTATTATTGAGTATACTGAACAAAGGGAGTTACTCTCAATATAAACACGTTGCATCAGGTAAAGCAAACTGACTAGTCATTAAATTCTAATAATTACTGTGTGCTTGACTTTCTTATGAAAAACCAATGTGTTGCATAAGTATTAACTGTTAAGGAAGTAAAAATAAAATTCCTGGGTGACTACTGTGGGTTTTAGGAGTTTCTCTAGTCGGATCTGAAGTCCTGAGTGGTCGGGATTTCTTTTCCTAAGCACACAGGCAAGCATGTGAAGCTGAAGTAGAAAACTGTCACGGTTGGTGTTGTGAGGTTTTAGGGGCACGTTGTTGATCTGTGTGCTCTTGTGTAGTGGTGGACGTCGCAGCTCGTTTCAGTCTGGGTGTGAGCAGATGCCAAGCAGCACTGTGGTCGGCCCCCTTCTCCCGCTCCCTCTCTGTGTTGTTGTCCAGTGCGTTTACAGTCCGTGGGCTGGAGAGGGCCAGAAAAGGTCCTTGGCTGGCCCAGACCGAAGGCGCCTATGTGGGTCAGCTCTGGTTCCTGCCCCCCCTTCATCACTGTGACCACAGCTTTAAGTCCTGCCCAGACCAGCCGAGCCTCAGCCGCAGGACACAGTGACCGGAACCTGTCAGACTAAAGCCTGGGAACTAAACTACACAGACTAGACAGAGAGCTGAGGAGAACAGCCAGAGAAGCAGGCTGTTGATTTAGCAGGTAGAGCAGCGAAACGTGAGAATTCAACAGTCTGGATATTCTTTATTACTCCAATCTCAGCTAAACAGCACCACAAACAAAACCTACAAGTGCACCACAATCAAGGGCTGTGCATGATAAAATCAACCCTGAAGCTGCACCGTAAAAAATGTTTTTAAAACTGTTCAAAAATGTGAAAATATGGTAGCAAGCGTGTCACAAAAAATTACATTGTGAGTTACATTGTGCAACTGTAAGGCTGTCTACACACCACCAATACATGTTCAGTTAAAACGGGTTAAGAAAGTAAACAACCTCCCTCCAGATAAACATTGTAGCTCCATTTCAAACATAATGTCTATACTTACGAAAAAGGATGGAAAATGTATATCACATGACCACTCATCATGCAAGAAGCAAAGGTTTGGTTGCATAGTTGTAGGAAGAATAGCTATGGTGGAAAGTAAGACCAGAGATTTCCTGATCTGCACTACAGCTACTAGCAAAGACAACAAGGTCAACAACGCCTGAAATTCATTATTCATGTTGCATTAAGCGCTGGGAGTGAAGGCTGATATCTTTGTCTTCTTCTGGAAAATGGTGATATTAGAATCAGGGACAGTGACAGTAAGATTCAATCACAAAGAAAGCACAGTCTCAGTTTCTACCTTTCTACCAAGCATGCACAAAAGTTGCTGTTTAAGGATCCTGAAACCCCTGAGCAGCGTGGACGCTTGGTGTAAATGTAACAGAAGTTATGCATTTGAAAAGCAAAACATATCAGTGTGGATGTAGCCTAAAGCTGAAACTGCACTGCTGGCTTTAATGGTTCATTCAAGTTAATTAACATGTCTTAAATTAACATTATGTATTTGATCTATTTTACACTTGAGAAAAAACAGCTCACAGTCTTTTCTTCTCAACAGAATTATGGCTTTGAATGTTTTTAGGTTTTGAAAATGAAGGCAAAACGTTTTTTCTTTCGTTTTCTCTGCTGTACCAAACTCAGCCACTACACCCTCCATGTGCTACTGTCACTACCTCACTCACTCACTCACGACTCTTTATTGGTTAAACAAAGACTTCAATTTCTGATTTGGTCTCTTCTTCGGCATATTAAGCCTTGATTTGACAGTTACAGACAGGATATAGAAAAAGGAGGGCAGAAAACTGTTAAAACGTTTTTTATACAGTGTATAAACAGATAAAAGCAATAAACTCTTACAGCAGAAAAGCTGGAAGCAAAAATGTTTGACATTCAATATTGGACCAGTTGAATAATTGATTATTTAACTACATTAGGAAAATAAATCCCCTTTTAAAGGACTGCAGACCTTAAGCACTAAAAGGCATTTTGGATTTTTGATTCAAACTTCATGCCTTGGTATATTTATGTCAATGTGTCGCCAAAATAACCAAAGCGAAAATGCCAGTGTCTTTTAAACCTTGGCATGCCAATCAGGCCACCATGACATCTACTCACGCTCACTGCTCGGCAGATAAATTCCCACAGGACACATATTTTAACACACACTGGTTATCATAAAACATTTGGCGGAGCCGAGCGGCGATCCTATACTTAGCAGGGTAATGACTGGTGCCGTTTTACATGGACATGTATTCTGATTAGACTGTCATTTGGAGGGATGTCTGCGGCAGCCACAGGGCCACCAGATACAGTTCACATGGAAAACAACAGAAAAACAACAAGTACGCGCTGATGCTCACTGTCACTCACTTTCTCTCTGCTTTGCACACATATGTCTATCAGTCACATTTGTTTCAGGGAGGAAATGTGTGTGCAGTGTTGAGAGACATTTCACAGCCCCCTGTTTTCTCCCTCTCAACACACTCTGTACGGCCTGAGTGGAGGTAGGGTGGGAGTCGGTGCCAACAGTACAGGCGAGTCGAGTTTAACCCAGAGGTCAGCATTAAAAGGAGAACTACTGGACTCGTGTTGTTAGAGCCACGGACTTTACCAGGTCTCTACTGCTCCCTGTTGGTCACAGAGAAAACATCTCAGTCATGTCGCCTCTGAATACACTGTGGGTTTTTTAGGTGCTCTTCATATACAAGAGGTGAAGTGGTATAAGAGAAAGTCAAATAAATGCAATTACCTGACAAAATGACAAAACACTACAAAGTGTAAGCATTCAGAGGTGTCTAATTGGTCATAATTGTTACTCTAACAACTCAAGCACTCACATGATTAATACGGTCAACAAGCAAAGACTATTTACAAGTCAAGTATGAAATAAATAAATAAATAAAATCCCATTAATCACATTGAAAAGAATTCTGGGGAAAAAATGGTGACACTAACTGTTAAAAAATGAATGAATGAATGAATGAATGAATGAATGAATAAAAAAAAATAAAAATTTAAAAAATTAATCAAACCAAAACAGTGAAACAGTGTTATTTTGTGGTCAGACATTGTTTTTTTTGTTGTTGTTGTTGTTTTCAATAATAAATAGTTTGGGGCTTATTCCTCCCAGACTGTTGATGCGGCCACTGTGTGCAGTTTTGACTCGTTTTTTTGTAGTTGGTGTTGTTTGAGGGGGCGTTTGTTTGTTTGTTTTTTTACAGTCAACATGTACATTTTTTTTTTACATTTTATTCAATATTATCTGTCATATAACAAAGTCGGGGAAAAAAAGAAAAAGTTTACCATTTTTTCGTCCTTGATGACCTTAATTGTCCTTAATGTCCTTAATTATTATACAAACAAACTTAGTAAACAACAATTATCTGTAAAATAATGATATTTTTAGATCACACTATGATGTGGACAATGTTTTTTTTGGTTTTTTTTTTACAATTTTCTGGAATTTTACTTGTTGCTATCTGTAATTAAACAAAACGGAGAAACTCTGTGCAATAACAGTAAATTGTTCAAAATATTACAGTTAACTGTAAAAAACAAAAAACAAAAAAAAACTCACTTTTTTTTACAATATACAACTGCAGCGGTTACTGATGCAGTTATTAAATATTAAATAAACTTTCAAACTAGTATTTTTCTTCTTTTTTTAAAAAAAGAAATAAAGTCAAAATGTTCTGAATCTAGCTTCATAAAAGGTAAATATGTTCTACAGTAAACTGAATGCTTTTGGGTTATGGACAAAACAACATTACTGAGGACATCATCTTGGGCTCTGGGAAACACTGATGACAATTTTCACCATTTTAGGTCATTTTAATGACAACAACTAACCAAGAAAACAATCAACATATTAATCAACAAATGAAATAACTGTTAGCTGCAGCCCTACTACAGATGCTGAAATCAGAAAATTCTGACTTTATGTTCTAATATAAGTGAGTAAACAGATTGGTCCATTATAAAAACAGTTGATTTATGATTTTTATTTTTTTTAAAGGATTGTTTAACAGTTTTTAACTGTAAGGTAAAATGTACTTTTATGTTACAGATTTTTCCTGTTTTGTTAAATTAAAAGGTATTAAATTAAAATCAAAGAAAAAAGTACTGACTTACGTTGCCGCTTTAAAAACTTTTTTTTTTTTACAGATTTTCCTTGTTTTGTTAAATTACAGACATCTACTAAAACCACAGTAAAAATGTAGTAAATTTACACACTGACTGTGAAACAGATAAAAATCTGTATTTTTAGAACTAGTATCTGTTCTTTTATAATGTGTGATCATAATATGACACTTTTATTATATTTAAATCAGCTCAAAAAAAATCTACCACAATTTAACAAACATCTGCAGTTATTTTTTCAGTTTTAAAAATGACCGTATTCTGCAGTTTAACAGACTTTTTCGGTCACCCCTGCAGCCAGACTTTCACAGTTTTTGCTTTTTGGAGTTTGAGTAATCCTTGCAGCTCTAACCCAGATGAAAAAGTGGATGCAGAAGAGCCACAGTAGCACATTTTTTTAAAATTTAATTTAATTTTTATTAGGAATTGTCTTTTACAACCAGGTCAATATTTGATCAGCTCCTAGGAAACACAGCATACTAGAGTCTACAGCTTTGAAGGCTGACCCTGCTAGCTTGCTATAGCTGATAGACAACAACTAGTGCGCTGATATTTCAATTCCAAGAGGCAAGTCGGGATGAATAAACGCACCATAACACCCCTACTGCATGTAGCCCACTCGTGCTCTTTTGTATTCCTGCACAAATGCCTTCGAACTGAAAACCTACGGCGCTTTCACTTCAAAGGCCCCCCAGAACCAGAGACAGAGTTTATTTGATTTCTGGTCAAAATATGCGGTGTCACGATGGGATAACAAAGCCTGCAACCCTCCTGCATCACAGAGAGCAGCATAACACTCCATATGGATCCACACAAGCAGCTTGAGTTACAGCCGCTGACCGCCGCAACCTGTTATTCAAGCCTCTCTCCTGTAAACATGCTGCGTCTCCATGACTTTGCTCCCTTTCATCTCATCCTCCTTCTGATTGTTGTGGGGAGGTGCTCTTGAGAGAATCCCCCCCAACACACACAGTTCAAGTCATTTATTCCCCTTTGTGAGTCGTAGGACACAAATATATACACTAGCAAGCATGCAAACGTAGTCCAGCTTGAATACAAGCAGGAGACACAACAGCATCGTGCATTGCTTTCAGGCAGTTTAGATTCTTATCTATCATGCAATACAATCAGAGAGGCGTCTGATCGTCCCAAATCCACTCTAAAGCAGCCCAAACATCCAGCCAGAGTCATAAAGAACCATCTTCAGCCACAAGTAGAACAATGAGTCCTGCAGTGGATGGTCTGACCCCCATAGAACGCTGATCTCAGTCTCATGGAGTCAGTCTGCTATTATTTGCACACAATCTGAATAAACATAAAACTGATGTGATTTTTGCGGCAGCCTATACAAAATATGTTCCCTCATGTCTGCAGAATATGATTTAGATGCCAGGGCATCTACGCAGCATCACAATGCTTTCCGTATAATGGCAAGTTGTGACACACTATCAAAAATTGGAGCTCCTGTGATTTGGATATTGCGCTGGGTCATGCTGCGGTTTCATAATATTTTGATTAATTGCTGAGCCCTAATTGTAAGTCAGACATAATCATTTATCTTACATTTTTAAACAGTTCATCATCTTGACTGTTACACCAATAGTTTGACATCTTCACTATTTTAACTAAAACCCTTTTTAAAAACCAACTTATGTTTTTATGTTTTGAATATTGCACTTTTCCATATTGGGATCTCAGTAATACGTCAATTAATTGTTCAGCCCTATTGTGAGTAGAACTGCTGCAGATATTATCTTGATGTAGTTTTACTACACTTTGTATTAACTTGAATAAAACCTATTGTTTTTAAAAAAAAAGGATCTTTAATTTATTTTGTGTACATAAAACTCTTCTACAGTCTTTTTTTTTTTTTTTTTTTTAGCACCAAAGCTATTTGTTTTCTTTAATATCTTTTGTAACATGTATATGAGAAATACAACAGTAGTCAGTAGAGGGAAGTTACCAAGAACATCTGCTTGGGTGTAATAAATCCATATTTAAAGTACTTGCACTTTACTCTACTTTAAAGCTTCAACGATTAATCGAGAATCATGAGCTGTCAACGATTAAATTAATGCCCTGATCTACTTTGATAAATGATTTCAGTATTTTTTTTTTAAGATAAAAAGTGTAAATTCTGATTCCAGCTTTCTAAATGTGAATATTTTGTGGTTTCTTCCCTCCTTTATGACAGTAAACCAAATACACTGAAGATTAATTGCTTAACTAGCTCCAAGTTGATTAGCTTTAGTATCAAAATTCAGCTACTAAACTGTTTGAATTTCTGCTCAGTATGTAATACAAAATGTGTAACAATGCAACACACTTAAAAAGGGCATGTTGCATCATTTACCCAAATACTTTATTGCTTTGTTTGGATGTAAGTTCTTCTAATGATACTTTTCCTTTTACTAAACTATATTTCAGGGTGACACACACTTTTACATCATTCTGTTTATCTGGCATCTATAGATTCAGTAGCTAAATATAATGCATGAGACTGTAAGCATTACAGTATCACAGTACATAAACTTTTTAAAACCACCTCCATTCCCTCGATGGGAATTTAAAGTCCCCTCCTGTCAAAAGGGTGTCTTGCAACTTGTTGCGTCACTTGCATGTTTGTGCAGAATGATTCATGTTCTAGAAGCCTCTGTTCACACTTCTGTCTTAATCACTTTAAATCTCCGTTCAGCATGTGTACGTACGAGCACGACTTCATAACATCCCAATCACCACTCTTATCTGAGAACAAACTCTTCCATGAAGCACGAGAAATCATTGCACAGCGGGGAGCCTTTCTGCACAATGGTGGACAAACTAATCAGCTCTAAAAGCAGCACTAAACATACTGCACAAACATCTTCTTGGAAGTACAATGATGGATAAGATATGAAAAAATAACAGGCATGTAACTACAATCAGCTAAGTGTACTTCAATTGGATTGAATTTTACATTCCCTTTATGGATGATTAAAGTCTTATCTTCCTCTATGATAACATGTATCTACATTTATTTGTGGAATAAAGTTCAGAATTGTTCATTTTAATTACAGTTATGAAAAGCATGCAGAGAAGTAAAAGGACAAATTTTCTTAATAATATGTAGTGACGTAGAATTGTTAAGCATTACTTCAAGTACAAGTACCTAAAAACTGCACTCTGGTACAATATTACAGTATATGTACTTAGTTACTGTTACCAACTACTTGTAAAACAAAGAATATTTTAAAATGGTGTCAGCTTTACTTTTTTGTGAAAAAGAAGGTATTACCACAAACTATTATGTCCGCTGCTCATTAGTCAAAAATGGTGAAAAATGTCAATCAGTGTTTCCCAAAGCCCAGGATGACATTGACAAATGTATTGTTTTATCCCCAACCCAAAGATATTCAGCTTACTTCTACAGAGAAGGAAAAAAAATGGAAATATGCTGATTTAGGAAGCTGGAATGAAGCTGAAAAACAGGTTTTGTTGTTGAACCTAAACAATTTTAGAGTGCAGCTGACAACTAGTTTATTAATTGTTGTCGTTCTAATTCAAAGCCTTTTTTCTGCTTTTACAGATTTTAACTTAATATCTGAACGCAGTACTTGTATATATTTGCAGTCATGTTGCCACGCTTGCTTCAGGCAACGGTTTTAAGTGTGTCTTCCAACACGAGCAACGCTCAACCTCGTAGTGTGATTTCACTCCTGCCTGATGTTTGTATGGCGCTCCAGTGTTATCAGAGGGGCTATCTGAGCACTGTGTGCCCAGGAGAAGAGGCAGGGAGGTGGGGGGAGCGATGGAAGGTATGACACACTGCCTGGTCTGAAGCCCAGACACCCAGCTCCTGTTACCAATGAGAAAGGCATGAAGAAGAAAGCACAATGAAAGGTGGCAGGAGGGAGCGTGGGAGCTGTGCGTGGACACTTTTCTGTAGGTTTGCATCAAAACTGAAGCTCTCCTGTACAGTTAGCGGCGATCTTTGTCTCGTTAGATCAGTCTTTCACTTCACTGGAGATGTTTTTCTTTTGGTTTGCACACTACAAAAAACAAAAACAACAACAATAAACACACAACAAAAAAAGCCCTGAAATTCTAACCAGAAAAAATACATTTAAAAAACTGTGAAGTACTGTAAAGTTCAAAAAAACAGACATCAGCTGTAATATCTGTTTTAGCGGATTTAAATGTAATCCAGCATAAATTTGAACAGCAAAACTCTGTAAAAGAACAAATTACTATTTGCAAAAATACAAATGTTTGTTGCAAACATTATTTAAAGTTTTGGGGTGTTTTTGTTTGTTTTTATTTCAGTCAACATGTAAATAAACACCTTTTTTTTCCCTGTGATTTTAATTTATATTATTTGCAATTTGACAAAACAGGAAAAATCTGTACAGTAACAATTTAAACAATGGTTTACCATTTTTGAATCCTTCAATACTTTTGTTCTGGGATTTTCCAAGTTATTATCTGCAGGGAGAATATGCAGAATAACAGTGAATTACTACAAAAAATTACCAGAAAAACTGTTGAAAACCCTACATTTTGTACAGTGTGGCTGTCACTGGGAGTGTCTGTTTGCATGCATCCAATGTGGGTACACATACATACGATGTGTGCTTTCACTGTCTTGATTGACATACTATAGCCTCTGGGGGTGTCCGAGAATGTATGCCCCACGTTTGTGTGTCACTTGCTTTTTGTGTCTCCTTTTACAAATTGCTCCGACTGCGCAAAAATCTGCATTTGAACTTGAAGCCACTTTAACAGCAGGAAGTTGTAAGAAAACCATCAAAGAGACAGAAAGAGGCAGTTGAAAAGCAGCGACTGAGGATAAAGAGGAGGGAGAACAAGAGAGCCAGTTGCTGAGAAAGAAAGAAAGAAAGAAAGAAAGAAAGAAAGAAAGAAAGAAAGAAAGAAAGAAAGAAAGAAAGAAAATGAAAAAGGGAGAGCTGGAGGAGAAAGAAGATGTCGAGTCAGAGCGAGTCGGCGACATGTGTTATTTATTTCCCTCATGTAAACATAGAGAGAAGGCAGACATAATCAATAGGAAACTCCAGATTGTAAATAGACGGCTCTAATAGCCTAAACACTGGCCGCTATAGTTACACTCACACACATATCAGCAGCACTTAGACTCCACACACAGACGAGGGGGGAGGCAGGGGGAGGACGAATGTAGATGGAGTAAGGAGGAGATGTAAGAGCATAAGGAGTGAGAGAAAAAGGGGAGAAAGAAGGGGGCCCGGCTGGGAGGGCCACCCTTATTTACCAATAAAGAGCCCTGATGAGAAGATAAACACACAGGAGACAGTCTGGGCAAAGGGAGGGAGGAGAGGCGAGAGGGAGGTGGGAAGGAGGGAGAGGTTGTCAGCTTTCATCCTCCACTTTGTTCCAGTAATAAATAAGCAGCAGTGATTAGTTGAGAGAAGAAAAGTGTGAAGGTAAACAATCGTGCAGATACTCTACCTAAACTGTCACATTATGCCGCATTAATCAATATTCTTATTGCATATTAATTCGTATTCAGATTAACAGTATTTTAAATCAATGTCAATCAAACACAGGCAGGCATCAAGAATGAAATCAGGGGAAATGACAAAAGAGTTGTGTACAACACACCCAAAAATTACGATTTGATGAATCGGTAAAGCTATAAAAACACACAGTCTTGGGTTTGAGTATTCTGCGAAATGTAAATTTCATACAGCATTGGAAGAAGTTGACACAGAATACATATGAAACTACAAGAGAAGAAAAACTGTCCAAACCCTAAAGCTATAGAGCAAAAATTAAAGGCAAAAAGCTGGATTTTAAGTTGCTGCTGCAAATACAGTACTGTTTGATTTATCGTGTATTATGTTTACATAGCTAACCAGCTTATTTGACCACATTCAGAGATCAGCTAACAGGTAGGTTGAGCAGTCTTTTTAATATTCCCTGAAGATGAAAGCAACTGTAACTGACTCTCCTTATTTTGTTTTCCTCTTTGTTTCACCACCAAGCATCAGGCATTCAAAAAGTCTGGAGCGCTGTTAAAAACATGTATTATACGTGATTACATTTCATTTTTAATTACAACTTGTCTGAGACTGGTACGTTTAGACATAACTAGTGAGTAAAATGAGACCAGTCTCACTCAGAACCCCAAATTACTGCTAATTTGGTGATGTGATTAGAGAGGAAACTTCCCGTAAACATCAACCATGAGTCTGATGTTGACCCATTAATTGTTTGCAACAGCTACTTAAAAATAATCAGCTCATATTTTGCAGAGAGAACACAAAGAGGGGACATGAGTGCTTTGTTTAGAGGTTGCCCTTTGACTTTGAATAAATATTGGAGCGATACTTGTGCTCAAGTTAATTGTATCAGTGCTCCAGCTATCCTTAAGGATGTGGCTTTGTGTGTTCGTGAACTCAGATCGTATGTGTGTGTGCGTGCACGCGTGTGGTTTTGGTTGCTCATGCGGTGTCAGAAGTCATCAGGGTGAGGCTGAGCGGCGACCCCATGACCCCCATCAGAGATCAGAAGTGAGGCACTTAGCGGTCGCCCTCCCCTCCTTCCTTCCTCCACAATCCACGCAGACAGGCTTCTCTGATTCCACCGCTGCTGCTAATAAAGGCAGCAGGAGGCTAATTCAAGTCAACAGTTGAAGGGGAGTCCTTGAGAGGAGAAGAAAAGCTAAAGGCTGGCCTGTCACTCAGCCGGCGACTCTGCCTTCTTTAAACGACTGATATTATACTGAAAGTGAAACAGGAAATTCATTCCAACTGGACTGATGTGAAGTGAAGCCGTCGTGTACTGTGGGAGCGTGAAGAAATACTTCAGATTTTTAGATTTCTGCCATGGTGATAGTTTCTAAACGATGAAAATCCCATAATATTTAAAGAAAGTGCAAACGCAGGCACTTCTGTAGTTTGATGACATGTTAGCATTTCACACTGCAAAAGTCTGTGATAGTGATATATTAACCCACTCAACATCAAACTGAGTGGGTTGTTGCTGGTTGTTTTGTTTTGTTACTGTCATTTTTACTCACTGTGGGCTCATTTTCACAACAACATAAAGTCCTGCACATCTATGGGAACACAGGTGTCACCAAACCTGGAAAACAAAATACACAGTCCACATGCGATGGACCTTTTACTACTTACATTTTTGCAAACTCCACAAACTTTGCATTTTCCCCACTACTTCACACATCAACTGAAAAAAGATGTTTCACCATGCCGAATGTATCTTCTAACATCTTGCTCCTCTGTAGCCCATTTGTGAGCCATGCTGCATTTATTGTATTGATCCAGTATGTTTCATTTTCCGCTCAGTCTCTCTTGTCATCTCCTCTCTGCTGTGGAAACACAGCCTGCAGTTCAATTGAGAACCTTGTGAATTTTTGTCACAAGACGGTCACAGCTGAGTCAGTCATATTTTGTTTTTTAGGTTTTTACAGAATTTCGCGCAAACTATTTGGGGCAAAATTTTCAGGGAGACATAGAATGAGTTGATCTGAGTGAAATATCACAATTTTAACCTTAAGTTTGGTTAGTTTTCTGCTCTTTTTTAATTCCAGCCTGAATCTATGGCTGTGTCCGAAGTCGTCCACTCACTACCTACTCCCAACTCACCACAGAGGGACCACTATATAGTGAACTATGTAGTGAACTGTGTCGTGAACTATGTCGTGAACTATGTAGGGAGCACCTCGGCAAAGTAACATTTAGGACATTACTCGAGCTATCAATTATGTTGCTCACTAGCCATGGTTTGTGCCATAGCGGCGTAGTGCAAACGCATCAAATTCAGTTTACTGAATAGCTAAGAAATGGGTAGAATAAAATTTAACAAACAGGAAATTATTTACATTTTACTGACAAGTTTTCACGCTCTCATCATCTCATTTGCATTTCCTTTCGGGCAATGCATGATGGTACATATTGCTGGTTAGTGACCATCGGCTGTACACTACTTTTCACGGTGCATTGTGGGATATTTTGAGTGCACTGTATAGGGTGTAACATTTGTAACTTAACATTTGGACAGCGCTACAAAATGGCAAACACCTTATATAGTGCACTATATAGGGTATAGTGGATGACTTCTCTGCTAACACTGTACAGGTTAGCCTAATCGCTCTCTCCACTAACAGTTCAATAAAGTTCATTCAAACAGCATGGCTGTGCCGACACACCAGAAATACAGCACTACAATGTGAAGTTCTAAAGAACCTGCACTTTAATGTCTCATTAAAGCTACTTATGAATACATCGCACTCTTTTAAATGGATCTTTTTCATTTTACATCCAAGAATAAACATGCCAGTGGTTTATTTATTTTTTTAGTCTAGACAGCATCCATTGAGCATTTGACTGCTTTAACTGCTACAGTTAGAATTATGGTCAGTGAGATAGATGAATGGTTACATTTTTAAAAAGAAATGACAAATGTTATTTTATGCAAGTCTTTAGTTTTCCCTGCTGTAACAATAACATGCTGAACCATAAATAGTGTGTCCTGTGACACACACAGGGGGTGTGACTTTTTTACTGTTGTCTTTTGGTTTTGTTCAGAAAAAAATACCTTAAATATTCACTGTAACTGTTATCTTTGACAGTAATGTCTGTTGTTCCCTTGAACAACATCCTACATTATATATATTGCTAACAGATTTTTTTTTTTTTTAAATCATAGTTTTATTTTTTTATATATTTTATATAATGATATTTTTTGCTTTGAAAAACAAAATCCCTTAAAGTTAGTCAGGTCTCTCTCCAAAGTTAACAACACTGTGGAGTTTTAGCTACAACATTAATATTGGTTAGGTTGAGTTCAGGAATTTATCTTACCATAGTGTGTAGCTTTATTATAACTTCAGTTATTCTCTATAATTAACACTGTAGAATCTCAGCCGTAATAAATATGAATTATATAAATTATATAAAGTTGTACTTCATATCATTTTTGGAAATTGTCATCCTTTATATGTAAATTTCTGAGGTATCATCACAACTTAAATAACACTACAGGGTCTTAACAGCAGTGTTTAGTTTTGTTGGGTTACATTTGTTATGCCGATCACAATCCTTGTGTGGCTTTTGTGTTAGACGCACTATAAAAGGCTTGACTTTTTAAAAATCTTGTTTATGTTGCATATTTGCAGTCTTATTTGTTGATTTTTCTTTTCATTATTTGCCTAATTTGATGCACTTTGTAACTTTGTTTGCTAAAGGTGCTATATACGAATAAAGTTATATATTATACATATTAATATATGTCTCTCTTTCTTGTTGCCTGGGTGATTTTTTTTTGCAAAACTACTGTAGGGATTCTGTTTTAAAGCAAAATATGGTGATTCGTTTAAGGCCAGACAACTGTTTTCAACCCAGAGTCAACAGTACAGGTGTATACTGTGATTATTATAACTGTTTTAGCACTTATAGGCATAATGGACTTGAAGAAGAAGTGGAAAGGCTAAACAAAAACGACCAAGAGACAGATAAGTGATAACAACGTTGTCAGGATAAACCCATTTGCTGTAAGAAAATTCCTGTCTCCTTCCCGGAGGTTGTTGTCTAGAAGCATTAATTGCCGGTGCTGCATGGGACTGTGGGAGTCGCTGCTCATTTCCCTCTGCTGGAATGCCTGCTTCATTAAATTGACTGAGCTGGACGGTTTTGAGGAGAAAAAGATGATAGTTTCTCAGAGTAATAACAGGCCTCAGGATAAGCTATGTTTAAGAGGGTACCGCAATGGCTACCCAGCGCTCTCATGACCCTGGCTGCTGGGGACGGCACTGGCCAGACACAATTAGTGGTCACAGATACCTAGGTGTGTGTGTGTGTTTGTGTGTGTGGGCGGGTGGATGCTTGCATGCTTGGACGGATGGGCGTGTTTGAGTGCGTGTATGTACACGAGCGCATTGTGTGTTTGCGTGTGTATTTGTAAGGCCATAAAACCCACATTCCACATTCAGTATCAGTGTCGGTGGGTGTGTTCAGCCTGTCTGTTGTCGACGGCTGCCTCCACTGTCAACGTGTCCCTAAATAACAGCTGGCCACACTGTTGATCAGTGGGAATCAGGCTGACGTGTGAAATTATTCAGTCGCATTATGTTTTAGCTTTAGGTGGCAGACTTTCTGGCTATTTTTTGGAAATAAACTTTACTTTAAAACTGCTAAGCTGCATTTTCGTAAAGCTGTGGTGATTTGGGTGATTTTAAAGTCCAGAGGAAAAAGCATCTTATTTATCATGATTACATTCATCCATGCAACTATTTTTTGACAAGTGCCTCATCACTTGCAGCATCGTGGGCTTTTTCTGTGCTTCTTTTCTCTCAGATTAACAAAAGGAGAGAACACTTCACTTTTTCACCAAAGAACAGGAGGACATGGAGCTAAGTGTGTGTGCAACGGGGGGTCTGATCTGCCTAATTTGGCCCTGCAGGAGACTGGAAAGCTGTGTGTGTGTGTGTGTGTGTGTGTGTGCACGCATTAGTTTGCAAGTTAACCAAACATAGAAAAGGGATTTTAAAAAATAAGCTTTTTGTCTTCATGATAGTTGCAGATTAAAAGTCATGAATCAAAATTATACTTGATACATGTTGAAAACTTGCTGTGGACTAAAACTTTTTTACTTGCATAATTTGACTACTCTTACTTTTATGCTTAATTTAATTGTGAACTTGCAACCAGCACATACTGTGCTTGCTTACACAAATGCTATTTTGTCTTTTGGCTATAAAGTCTGTGACAAGCTACCACTTTTTCCACATAATGTCTATGGATTACTAGGCTTTTTCGTGTCTAACACATTTTGTACACCCTTGTTATTGTGATTTTGTTATCAAGTAACTAGGGTTGCATTACCACATTTGTAAAACCACTGACACAATGGTTTAATCTTTCGGTCATATGCACCGGGGACGGCGAGCAAATCACGTGCAACCAACTCAGAAAGACAGTAACACCAGTGCTGTCTGTGGAAAAGGTAGTCTGGAGCGCTGCAGTAAGTGCACACTAAGTCTCTCAGCGAATGTTGTATACTGAAGTACCCAAGATGAATACACGCACCGTTACACACCAAGTATCCAATATTTTTGACTTCATGCGCTCCATGTCTTTAAATTCACTCTCACCAATTACTGAGTTGCCATTGGCAAACCTCTGGCACTTCAACTGATATGTCAATAATAAAGTACTGTCTTTGTCCTAAAATCTGCATAGACCAGTTTTTTTGAGTAGATTTGCATTTATGTAGAATTTTCACAAAATAAAATGTGCATTTTAGCTGCTCAGTGAACCGTGCGAGGCTCATGAAAGCCTCTGGTTAGCTTCACTGTACCTGCTCAGGACCAACAGGCTCTCTGAGACTTCAAGCACACAAACAGCCAGAAACAGTCAGGCTATATACACACAGACACACACACACACACAAACAGCAGTGTATGGCAGTTCTATTGGGACTCTTCACATTGTCCAGACGGCCCGGTGTCAGGCAGCGAAATGAATGGCTGTTTATATTAGAAGGCTGGTTTAATGAATTAGACCCACAGCTCCTCTGTGTCAGCACCAGGCACATAGAGACCAGACCCTCTCCTCTCCTCACCCCTCACACAAGGCAGGGGGGGACACCCTGATTGCGTCCTTCGGGACGGGTGAGTCCGGACGCCCGACGGCGCCCCTCTAAGGACTCCCTGCTTATTTACAAAGGGCATCTGGCAGAGGCTGTGCATGCACCATCCCCCTTTTCACTAACCTCACCCATCACATCTCCCCCATGGTAGCTGAGATGGGCAGAGGCTTGCCTGTTTATATACATGTGTGGGAGGGAGTGGGGAGGATTACTGAGCAACTTGCACATGTTTGAACAAATATGTATACAACATGAGGTTTGCCACCCAGCCGTACGTATATACAGGCCTCCAACGAGACCCACCTCTGTTTCTACTCACTCTATGTGAGCGGCTCGGTCTAGCAGAGAGGAGGAGGAGGAGAGGGAGGAAGAAAAGGAGGAGGCTGTCGATCCACATCTTCATCAGTCTACTGAGGAGAGGAGCTTCTGACTGTCTGCCTCAGGACAGACAAGGACCAACAGATGGAGAGGAGAGGAGGAGGCACGATGAGAGAGGAGGAGAGGGAAGGAAACAAGATGGGGGAATAGGAGAGGAGAGGAGGGGGAAAAGGAGAGAGAAAGGGAATAGAAAAGAGGAGAGGAAAGGAAAGGAAAATCAGAGACGAAGACACAAGAGGAGAGAAGAAGAGGAGGAGAGAGGGAAACAAGACCAGAGAGGAGGAGAGGGAAAGAAAGGAGAGAGGAGAATAGAGGAGGAAGTAACAGGACGAGAGGGGAAGAAAAGGAGGGAGGAGAGGAGAGAGAAAAAGACACAAAAGGAGAAGACCAAAAGGTGAGATAAGAGGAGGAGGAAATGGTAAAGGAAAAGTGGTAGAGGGCACACAAGTGGAGGAAAAAGAAAAGGAGGAAAACGAGGAAAGGAAAAAGAAAGAAATAAGAAGGGAAGAGGAAAGAGGAAATGGAAGGAAGATGGAAAAGCAAAATGAAAAGGAAAAAAGAAATGAGGAAAAGAAAAGACGGGAGAGGAAATGAGAAAACAAGACAAGAGACAAAAAAAGGTGAAGAAAAAAGAAGATGACAGGAAAGGAAAATGAGAAGAGGAAAAAAGAAGTGGAAAGCACTTGAATGGAATAAAAAGGAGAGGAGATGAGGAGGGGAAGAAAGGAAAGGAAACAAGAAGAGATGAGGAAATAGGAATAGATGAGAGGATAGAGAAAGTTAAATGAGATGAGAAGAAAAGACAGAGGAAAGAGAAGAGTAAAGAAAGGAAAGGAAAGGAAAGGAAAGGAAAGGAAAGGAAAGGAAAGGAAAGGAAAGGAAAGGAAAGGAAAGGAAAGGAAAGAAACTAAAGATAAGGGTACATGAGTATAGAAAAAAGGTGAGAAGGAAAGAAGAGAAAAGAAAAAAGCTAAAAAAAAAGAGGAAACAAGAGAAGATGAAGGAAAAGGACAACAATCAAGGAGGCGTAAAGAGAAAAGGGAGAGGGAAAGAAATGGAAATGAAGAGATGACAAGAAAAAGGAGGAAACAAGAGAAGACAGGTGTGAAAAGAAGAGAGGAAGAAACAGGAAAGGGAGAGGAAAGAAAGGAGTGAAAAGGAAATGAAATAAGAAGACAGCTGCTCCTATTTATTTGTGACATCAAAAATCTGTTTCTAATAAACATGTCTTTATTGTATTGCTTCACTGTCGCTCTTTTTCAGCCAACCAATCACATATTAGATAGGATGGGACTTGTCACCCTGGTAAAAAGAAAGGCTTCAAACATGTGTTTACTCACCCTAACCAAGTAAGTTTGGTGCCCAATGTGAACCAAGCTTCTAACATGTTAAACTGTCAAATATTTTCCTAAACCGAACCAGAAAATGTAAATGACAAAAGAAAGCACAACTTCAATTTGAGACTGTGGTGTCTCATTCATCACAGGACGCCAACTCTGGTCTTTTGGGTGAAACTCCAAGTTCAGGTTCATTCCCTCCAATCACCCCTCTGACCTTATAATGCAGATTTTGTGGCTCTTTCAAATTGGCTGCCTTTCATATGACATCATCGGTGAAAAATTTGGTTTATTTCTAAACAAAAGTTGCATTCCCCTTAACACAGCAATTGAGAATTCAGTTCAGTTGAATAGGGACGTAATTTTGTGGAGACAGGGTTGGAGAAACTAGACAGACGAAATGAGAGGAAAAGGAGACAGTATAGGACAGCAGGTGGGAGGAGGAGACAAGAGAAAAACGATGAGGAAGGAAGGAAAGGAAAGGAGTAGACAAGAAAGGAACAAAGATGAGATGCAAAGTAAGATGGATCATGGGAGTGGTGGCTAATTTGACTGTTGAGAGCGGTTTGAATAATCAGATAAATTGCAGAGAAAGTTTATAGCTAAAAGAAAAAACAAAAAAAAAAAGTCCACTGTCAAATACGATCACAACGCAACGAGACAAAGAACATTTTATAATCAGCAAACCTTTTCCTCCACACGCATCCAAGCCTACTGTTCACACATGTGCTATGAAATGATTCTGCCTCTTTTTGCCTTTAAAAAAAAAAAAAAAAAAAAAAACAGTAATCATTTTATGCGCTCATCTACCCTCATTTTCTTTTGTTGTCTCCCTCGCCTGGTCTCTCTCTCCCTCTCGTCCTCGTCTCTAATTTACCCAGCATCCTGCAGTGCCGAGGAGCCTCTCAAATTGCCTTTGTCCATTTGCATGCGAGGCCGGGGCCGGTGTTCGTGTGTGCATGTGACGGGAGTCTGTAGCAGCGGGGTGGTGGGTTGAGATTGCTGTAATCATGGAGTGCTACCTGTTCATTAAACACGCAGTGGGAACTCTGCTTACAGCGTTTAGGAACCAATTAAAGCAGCACAAGCTATTAACATTAGCAACATTAGCTAGAGGAGTGTGTGTGCACGTGTGTCAAAGAGGGAAAAAAAAAAAAAAAAGCAATTTAATATACAAGTGTTTCAATCATTTGTAAAGTAGCAACTGACTTGTGACTGACTGATGAGTCCACGAGCGCACAATCAAGTGAGAAAATAAAAAGAGGGATGATTCACGAGGATAATAGCATAAGGTGAATTCAAACTTTGGTAAGTTGTGAATGGCTGTGATTATAATACAATGTCTGCGAAGATGGAGTGTGATTGCTCAGGTAGGGGGGTTGGACTTCTCAGGTCCTCAGGAATTGGAGGGCTCACAGAGGTGCAACAGTGATTCTGCTGAGTGTAATTATCTACACAACTCCACTCCAACTCACACAATGGAGTGTGATTTGATAGATACAAGATACCTTGATGGGACCTCAGTCCTCATGTCCTGAGTTCATGAAGCTGGTCTCTAGGATTCATTAGCAACACTTTTTCAGTTGTGGATTTAGCACTTGTGCCAAAGAGAATGATTCACTTGACATCCCTAGTTGTAATTATTAACCAAAAGGTGTTAATGGAGACAAGTCTGTCTTTCTAACTAAGGAATGCGGTGGATTTCATTAGTGTTTAGACGATCAGCATTCAATATGCTTGTATCCAACCAAATTTCCATTAGTCAAACAATCTCTGGTAGCATTCATAAACAGAGAAGCACTTCATCAGCAGCATTTCGGGATTATTACATTATTTTTGACAGTGGGAGCAACAGACTACCTGTAAACATCCCTGCTAGGTCTAACTTATTCAACATTCAATGAACTTTACTCACAGTCGGTTCCAAATTAACTGACACCCCGTCAAAGAAGTTGTCAGTGTGGCTGCATTTTATTCAAATCAATTGCCAAAAAGTCGAGTGCAAACGAAATCAACAGCATCTGACACAAGATGAGCAAAAACAGAAATATTGGTAACAAGGGGATGCAAACCTATCAACATGCAACAGAAAATGATCAAACTGGGAGAAAAAGAACCATAAAGAAATGCAAAATGACACAAATTAAGAAGGAGACACAAAATTACCAAAATAGAACAAAAAAAAAAAGTCTGGGGGAAAAAAAAAAATGAAAACCAAAAACTGAGGTGCAAAATGACTAAAATCAGACATAAAATGTCTTAAATGTGACACAAAATGACCAAAATGTAATAAAAACTACCACAAATAGAAAAATGACAAGAGGACACCATGTCAAATAAGTCATCTGTATGGCTACATTTTGCGCCAAAAGTCCCATAAAAACTTTGCAAACAGCAGTTTGTGTATCACAGCTCAACAACCAATATTGTAAAACATCTAAAAACAGCAGCTAACTTGTCTGTGATACATTACTTAATAGTTCTTGTACTGGATCACGAGTTGATATAGTTTTTGAAATTCTATTGATATGTGCCGCTGGTCTGCTCCCAGTCTGTTCTTGTCATTTCAGTCGAAAATAACCAGGTTACAATGACTTCAAATGCTGCAAATATGACCTTTTTATGTTGACTTAGAGGCCCTGCGATAGACTGCCAACCTGTCCAGGGTGTCACCTGCCTTCACCCTAAGTCAGCTGGGATAGGCTCAAGCCCCCCCACGACCCTAATGAGGATAAAGCGGTGAATAGATAATGGATGGATGGATGTTGACTTAGAATTCATTCAGGCTAATAAAGCTGCAGGTGGTCACCCAGTGCTCTGGGGCTCATTTAGTTCACAGATCATGAGCAGATCACAAGCCAAGCACAATGTAAATTGAATTTCTGAATATTTTAATCAAGAAGAAGTTTCACAAAAGTTGTGTCTTCAGTGATCTAAAGCTGAGCTAGTGGAGACAAAAGGCCAAAACATAGAGCAAGCTATGTTTAACAAGATACCTGTGCACATGTGGACAAGTCCTAAAACTCTACCATGATCACAAAACTAGATAAAAAGTCAGTAGATCAAAGTTACTGCAAGTCATCCCAACGAGAAACATGAAAGTCTGAAGCAAATGTCATGACACTACAACCTCTAGAGGGAAAACGCTCACCTGCTGGGTAAGGCTGAATGACTAGGGGGAAATATCTATAACATGATATTGTAATTTGATTTGGAATGTAAATTATTTTAGGTCTTAGGTTTAGGCAGTTCAATATTGACTGTGTGATAAACTTAAAATACATGATGGAGCATTACCACCAGAGATTCAATCAAAAGTGTGACTGCCACACAAGAAGTGTGACATGAATCTGTAAATTCACTGATATGAACATTGTTTAATTGTTCAGACCCATCTTCTGATGAGGAAAAGTAAATTGGCTCAATAGGTTTTATTAACTGGGATCCAAGAGCATGTATGTCATATTTCTTACCAATCCGTAAATTGCAGATATTTATGCTTGGACCAAAGTTATGGTTAAAAAATAGTTAGCAATCTTTCAGCCTGACTGTGAATTAAAGGCCTGATACATAGTATGTGTAAAGACAGGGCACTAAAACTACACCAGAAGGCCTGTATATGTGCAGCACTTTAAATATGATCTATGAAAGCAACTAATAAAGTTAGAGAAGTTTTTTTTAAAACTCTAATTTCTTTCATTTTAACTTTTCCATCAAAGCTTCGCTCTGTGTTATCTCCTGGGTGCCATATTTAATACCCATATAACGGATGGACCAGATAATGTCTGAAGTATAATTGTTCACCAGGAGAGGTAGAAACATGCAGTGCCATTGTCTGTCTGCCTTTTGTAGTTAGTTAAAAGGTGCATAAATAGGATGCAATTTAGAGACTTTTAAGACATGATTTTTTTCTCCTGCCTTAATCACTGTGAAATTACCTCTGGGTGAGGGCTGTCATTAAAATAGAAGAGGCACTTGCTTCTTGGATGCTCAAGGCAAGCATGAAGCGCTAATAGCATAGTGCCTCAATGGCGCTAACAGTTTTATCGGTCTCTGTATTATCCTGCTGTGCGTGTCGTCGTGCCTACACCGCCCGCTCACCGAGGATGTCTTATGATGGTCTATTTGTAGTTTGTCGCAGCTCTTTACTGTGATAAATACAGAGAGATGGCTCATGACGAATGCAGAACCATGCAGTTATTTTCTAACGAAATGTATGTACCTGACAGTTTTCAAGCACCATGCAGCACATGTATGTTGATGACCCACTTAGACCAGTTTCTACCGACACTCTGTACTGCAGCTCAGTAACTATTACCCCCAACACAACCCTGGTTTTCTTTGCTTTCACTCCACAACAGAAGAAAGGGTGACTCCTGCCGTACGTACACCATTAGTGGTGCTGCTGCCTGTCTCAGGTGCCCAGGTTTGGCCCTGGGTGAAGGTCCCTGAAGGCGGCTTCTGGCCCCAGGCTAGAGGACCCTGAAGTGACGGGGCCAACAACCTCCAGATGTTATGCTGCATTAGGGCCTGACAGCTTGTCATGTCACCGCCTACACTACCACACAGTTCCATCACCTCCCATCTGCTGCCCAACACCTCCTGAGGGAGCAAAGGGGGGGCAGATACACTGACTATGAGACTTCACTGCCCCTCATCCAGCACTCAAAGATAGGTCATGATGTCTTGTTGAGCTGTGAGTCCTTATAAACTGTGAGATACATGCATGTATACAGATGTTTCAGTTCCTATCAATCACCCAATACAATTGCACTGTAAAAATGTTTTCTAACAGTTTTAACTGTTTGTGTTTGAGTACCGGCTTGACTCTATATGCACAACACTATTCCAGCAAATCCTGTGCAAAAAAAGAAAAGAAAAGAAAAAAAAAACCTGTTAAAAGATGGTGGAGAACTGTAACTTAAAAAAATTAAAACAAAAAAATTTTAAAAAAGTGAAAATAATGGCAAATATCTGAAAAACAATAAAATAATGACTTTTTTTTTTAAAATCAGGCTTCAAGCTAGTCAGTTTTTTTTTACAGTTTTCACAAATACTAGTTTGTTCATTTGTAAGGTTTAATTAAATAAAATTACACTGTTTTTTAACTGTATTTAAATCAGCTAAAAATATTTGTGTACAGACAAAAAAAATACTATGCAGATTAAGAAATGAAAAAAATGGTGAATACAGTTTTTTTAAATTCTTATTTTACATATTTTCCCTGTTTTGTTCAATTACAGAGAATAAAGACATCATAACTAATAACTAAATTGAGAGGGAAAAAAAATTGCTTTGCATGTTAACTCTAATAAATAAGGGCATAACTGTAATAATAATGTTTACTTTAAAAATCTGTATTTTTACAAAGTAGTAGTTTGTTTACTTACAGCACTTGATCGCAAAATTACACCGTTTAACTGTATTAAAATCAGCCAAAAATATTATTTTACAGATAGTCACCATTATATTCAGAATTTTGGCAGTTTTCTAACATTACATTAGTCGACTATTTGTTGAGCTTGTTTTTTCTGGCACCCTTTCTGCCAGATTTTCACAGTACTTTTTATGTGTACAGTGTAGAAAGGCATCTCATAACTCCCAAATTTATTGTGCAACAGAACAATGAGCCAAAACTATCTTCAACCACCAGAAGAACAAGGTGTCCTGCAACAGACAGTATGACACCACAAAGCCCTGACCTCAGGAGTCTGGACTTACATGTAGACACTGACAGCCTGCATCTACAGAGCCAACCTGCAAAGCACCTTGAATAAGTGTAAGTGACCCGGGGACAACTGGAGTCATTTTAAAGCCACAGCAAATATCGCACTTTCTCGTTTACAGCACTTGCATGTGAAGTTAATGAATAAAAACTATTTATAACCCTAAATCTGAAAGCATCCTCACTTTACTTGTAGCCTAAAAGCATAAATTCTGGGACACAGTACTGTACATTGTATTGTGCATCACAAACTAGGACTGCACAATTCATCCTGTCAACATCAACATGACAATGAGCGCAAAAGTCACATCACAGGAGGTGCAATATGAAGGAAGGCAAATCAACTGAAAGACATGCTACAAGTGTTTTTGCTGCTTGACACAAGAGGAAAACTTGCAGTGTTTATTTTCTGTGACTAATCTACAACTGAGGTCTGTCTGACAGAACACCGTTTACTTGGATTTAAGGTTTTGCAGACACAATGATTTTTTAAAAAGACTTAATTAACAAGACACAGAGTTTGTAGTCACAAAAGTGCAAAAACACACATCATTTGAAGGGATGCACAATTAATGGAATAGTATGTACAATTACAGCTTCCCACAAGATTGACTGTGACACTGATGTACTAAATTGCTGCACACATTAAAAAACAACCCACGGAGATAAAATCACTTGTTGATTTTTGGTCGCATCTTTGAAGACCAGAGGCTTCTCAGCTGCCTAGTTACCCTCTACTGTAACCTACATATGAGGTGTTTAGGGAACATCTTCAAACAGTAGCATCAATTAATAAGCAGAAGTATATTGTGCTTGAGTCAATTAAACTGCAAAACTGCACTTAACAAAACTGGTTAATATATATGTATATATATTTAACTTTTTTCCCCTTTTTTTTCTCATTTTGGCACTGGTGATTTTCCTACCGTGCTGGCTAAAACCTCTTTAGCTGGTGGAAAAAGCATGAGGGGGAGTAAAGGGGCCAGTGTGAGGGAAGGTACTGTAATTTTTGGACTATTGAGTGCACCTGAATATAAGCCGCACCCACTAACTTTGAAAAGAAAAAAAAATGTGTGTAGGCCGCACTTTACTATACGCTGCAGGTGTCCACGTTGTAACATGAGATATTCACACAGAAAGATGTAACAAAGAAAGATTTCTTTCAGCTTTTAATTAAATACGTACCGGTAACACACACAAATATGTACCATAAATGTTTTTTTCCGAACACTGTCTGCAACATGGCTGGTTAAAAAAATAAAAAAGTCTACCAGGAAAAGTCACTGATCGCTATCTTCATCTTCCTCCTGCGCACTGAAACCGCTGAAGTCGTCTTCTTCAGTGTCGGAATTGAACAGCCTCAGAATTACTTCGTCACACACTTCCTCAGTCTCTCTTTCATTGTTGCTCTCAATGTCACTTTGGTCTCGAGGCAAATTTGTAAAAATGGTAAAAATCCATAAATTAGTCGCATCATTGTTTAAGCCACAGTGTTCAAAGCGTGTGAAAAAAGTAGCAGCTTATAGTCCGGAAATGATGGTACATTTGGAAGATGCTAACTATCTAAATATAATATAATATAATATAATATAAAATAAATCTTTCTCTACAGTTGCAGACTCCATCGCGTGTCTCAATCTACCAGTTGGCAGTCCTAAAACACATCCATCTCCTGTAATCCAGCCCAGGTCAATATTTTTACATCAGAGTAAAGATAAAGTCACTTTAACTTTAAAGGCATTTAACTCACAAGCAATCATATAATCGAGAGCTGAAATGATTGGTTGATGATGCAATCAGCAGCTTTTTTTGATCACTGACTTGTGCAAACATTTGCAGCTTTCCGTTTATCTGAATTTTCTCTGCTTCTTATCATTTTAAACTGAAAATGTTTTTGACTTTTGGTCTGTTAAATAATAACAGGCTCTGGAAATTTATGAGGCTTTTTGCACAATTTTCTGACATTTTACGGCAAAACAACTAAAGAAACAATTAACTAAAAACAATATAAAGTGAACATATTCTTATAGAATCAACACTACACAGCCAGTTTAATATGTAACGTCTAAAATACTGATCATTTGCAGCGGATTACTTGGTTGAACTGTAAAATAAGTTTAACCCAAAGAGAAAATAGCTTGATGTGTGGCTCCCCCTGCTGGATGTACAGAGTAGCATCACATACATGAACCCTGTCAGACATGCCAGTGGAAAACAGGCCACTGAGGTAGCCCCCAACACAACATCATGGGAATGTATTTACACCTGACACAGCCTCTCTGGTGTACATGGAGACACATTAGAAAAACTTAGACAAATTTCTGCACTGCAGTTTATTGTTACTTGTCAGCATACCTTTAATAAGCCACTGTTAGCCGATAACATGGACTCAGTCAGCTGACAAACGGAGATGAATGAACCTCTGATTTCTTGTGTCTGCAATATACGGTTATTTAAAATGGTGAAATTTTACATTAATGCAGCAACTCTTTCTCTGCCTGTCAACATTCTTTTAGCATATATTTCTTGACACATTGAAAGATAAAAGTCTGACATTTTTACTGTAAATTCTCAGCAGTTTCAGAGCCTGCAATATTCGAAAAGTAGATCAAATATTCTCTGACTCTAATTCAGGAGTCAACTAATGACATTTTCTGTACCACACATAGCTGCATGTCATAGTAATACAAAACAAAACATATAGAATACTTTTTAATATAACACACTTTGTGACAAAAAGGAAATCTTTTTTTCCTTGGAAGGTATTTAAAACGTTGCATATGTCTTCATAAATATCCATACTTTATGCTACAACATTTTCAGACAAATCAGAGATGGTCGAGCAGAAATCACTGGGATCAAAACTTTAGGATCTGAGGTATAATATGGAATGGCAGTCGCACAAAAAAGCCATACTTTTTAGAAAACAGAGCTCAGAAAGTTTACAAATAATAATGATACAATATACAGAAAAACTGCCCCACTGCTTTTTAGATTAAATACTTGAGGTTTCCCTAAAAGTAACAGTGGGTGATCTGATGGAATTATATTGTAAACAATGTTAATTTGGTATATGATCTTCTTTTCAGAAGAAAAGAAATTTGTGAACAGAAGACAGAAGGGCAGACAAAAACTAGTGGTGAGTGGACCAACATCCTAATAGAAACTTTGTTGTGAATTCTTATTACCAGAGACCTCGTGGACTGTGAATGTAGATAGTTACAGTTTACTGTAAGTCAGTTACAGAGGTTCTGTCTCCAGTGTTGTGATGGCATTCAGTTTAATCCCTTAGTTGAGTCATAAGGTAGCAGTTATCTGGGTAGAGGTCAAAGACAATGCAATTCTCTGGTCTGTATTTACAATATTTTTCAGGTGATCGCATTTAAGTTGTTTTTACTTCATACGTTGATAAATTTGACAACTAATTTAGCTTGATGTACACTATATTGCTTTTTTTTTGTCAATTTACGCCTGGCTGAAGTATAATTTTATTCATAAATGTTGCAAATCAAAAGGAGGCAGCTCTCATGCTCCCTTTCTGAGTGTTTTAGTGCTAAACTATAACTGCGGTGTTTGAGGAGCAAACAACCATCTGCATTTATGCTGAGGACTTCTTTCCCTTGAGTAAAGAAGCTGAGCATCCTTCAGTTCCTCTGCTCTTTGACTGAAGGCAACGATTAACACCGATTATTCATCTGGTCTTAACAAGCGTCAAAGCAAAGGAGAAATAAATCCTCACCTCAAGTCAGAATGAATACAGGACACAGAGATTTGGGTGATTCAGCAGTGAGTTAAAAATGATAGGCTTTATATCCAGGCAGCAATATGCACAACTGATCACGAGTTCAACAAGATGTGTGTGGAGACTTGTGAATCAGATTGTGGATCCTGACTTCATCCTAAATGATCATCATACAATCTTTTGGCCAGCTTGTTCACCGGAAAGGCTAAAGTCTTACACTTATTAAAGACAATAAATAAATAACACAAATACAACTGGAACAGCTCATGAAGTTGAATTTCCAACTGACCAAGTCAGAAGTACCTCACCGATCCCTACCTCACAATCCAAGATGGCTGGTTGGCACATCAACAATACTGAAAGCTGTCACAACGTACTCTGTATTACCTCTTCATCCTTACTTGTTTCTAATTACACCAGTCATTCAGTCAATCGTAGCGTCCACATGAACCTGCTGCTACATCTTTTCTATGCAAAGAAATACTGCATAATGCATTGTTATTAAGTGCTACGGCTAACAGGGGCTTACCTGAACACAAGGTTTTACTTGAGGCGTCCATCTTGAGTTTCTGACTTTTTGTACTGCACCACAATCCGCCCAGTGCCACATCACTCCCAGCTCCAACTTCTAAGGGAAATGGAACACAGCGATCAGCTGAGATGTATAAATACTGGCAGGCTGGCATTTAGGTTTAAGGTAAACCCTGTTTGTGGCCTGTCGGTGAAGATTCTCAGTCATCCAGGTCAAACCTGTTTGTGGCCCTTTGTCTCTGTGCTATGAGGGTTCACTCGTCATCACTCGTCATCAACACTTCAGGTGAGCTAGTTTTCAATTTAACCTGAAAAAAAGCTGGTTTGGGTCAGTCTGCTTCAAATAATGGAAAGCTCCAGGCCTGACCATCTTTAATTTGACCGATTTCTTTTTAAAGTGGGGAATATTGATTGGATTTACCATGTGTAAAACCTGGGGTCATAGGTAACATGAGTATTCAAATTAAAAATTCTTAAAGAGGGTGGGGTCATTTTTGAATTTTTTTTTTTTTCCGCGCCAATCTGTGGGGCAATGCTTGAAGCACCTGAACTTAAGAAAAAATGCAGCTAGAGTCCGGACATTTTGCAGGTTCATTGACAAGTACATATGGTCTTCATTGGTACAACCTAGAGATTGCTCATAGTTCCACTTTTCATAAAATTATTTAAAGCACTATGAGTTGGAAAACGATGATTTTTCTTTTAGCCCAGTAACAATATTATAATCCTCTTTCAGTTGGGACCACTACTGGAGTGGTTTCACCTATGGTGCCTGTTCAATGCATGTTCAAATATTAGCAATAGATGCAAAGAAAATAATTTCAATAAATATTTTTCTCATAATCTATTCGTTTGACTGGCATCAAACTCTAAATTGTTAAAGTTCATATTGGTGCCAAAACCAAACTGCCTCTTAAGGTGAAAAATAAAGCTCTTATGGTTGGTAGAATAGGAAAAGAAAAAGAGAAAAATGATGTTTTTGACCAAATTTGCACCATTATGTAACGGCTTTGTATAATTCCATCAAAGCAGGGTTCTACCACTGAAGACCACATGTACTTATTGCGAGCCTCTAAAATTTCAGGGCTCCAGCTACATGCTACTGTTTATCAGGTTATGGCACTTCAAACATTGATACACAGATTGGCACAAAGAAAACAATACAAAAACGGATCTCACCTTCTTCAAAAAATGTTAACCTCAAAAACTCATGATACCTGAGACCTCAAATTTTACACATTTTACTCAAAAACATATGTATGCACAGAAAAAAAAATATCAGACAGATATAAGATTGTCAGTATGTTTTTTTTAAAATTTGGTAAACTGAATTGGAATGAGGGCTGCAAGGTGGTCCCGACCAGGTCAGCTCCACAACATCAGTTACCATGGAGATCTAGCCAGGTAAAAAGAGAGCACCTTCCTGACACTGAAAACTCTGGCTTTAAGCTCAACACACCTGATAACACACTAATCTCGCTTTGTAGTACAGCCCTCTGCTAAATGCTGACTTTTTGAAATCCCAAACTCTGAGCAGAACCTCCTCCAAAGCAGTTTAGGTATTGGTCTAGCAGGTGAAAGTTAGCAACCTTGAAGACATTTACTTTAAAAATTCTGACTTTCAATTTAACACTGCTAACCCAGTAATAAACCAGTAGTACTAGGGAAACATTACGTTTAGAAAAACAGCATTTTTTATTTTTATTTTTATTTTATTTTGACCTGCATATACACATTAGAGGGACAAACTGGGGTTTAGTTTATCAAACCACCTTATATAAACATAAGGCTAGCTAGCTAGCTTAAAAAGTTAGCAGCTAGTAAAGCTTCCCTGCACAGAGAAACTGATACAGCACAGACTGTAGCAAACAGGTTGGTCAAGCTTCACCAAGACAGATGTCTGTAAAATATTATGGACATTTATGGTCAGTTTTGGTAATAATTTTTCAATTTTTAATAAATAATTTGGACTTACCTGGCGGCTTGTTCTTAAACTGGGAGTGGCGTCCATAGATATATATATATAATAAAGGCCTGTATTTTATATATCTATGGTGGCGTCCATCAGGTGCCATTTTGGTTGTTCCCACCTGTCAACTATCAAAGTACCCGGATGCTCGGGGAGCACAAATCCTATCAAACATATCAGGTGTCTTTATATCGTTGATAGTCTTCACTCTGCTTTATAAGTTATTAAAATATGTATTCAGGCAGATTCTGTCACTTTGATAAGTTAAACTTCATCTACTGAAGCTAATTGACGTTAATTCTACTTTTTATTCGGCTGTTGTTTATTTACTGCTTTGCTGCCGAAGATCGTTTATGCAGAGGAAGGAGCCTCACTCTGTCTGACATCACATCACTAGTTCAATAACAGATCTCCAAAGATCTGCCTCATTTCAGCACAATTTCACTGTCAAGCTTTTATACATTGGTGAATGAAAGTAGCAATGGCCTACTACAGTGTAGAAATACTGTATTACAAGTAAAATTCACTGCTCTCAGAATTACATTGAGTAAAATTAAGAATTACCATTTAAAAAATAAAAGTATGAAAAGAAAAACTGCTCATGATGCAGAATGATCCACTACTCCTACAAAGTAATGTGGGTTATAGAGACTTTCTCTTCGTGTTTCTCTCAGATTGTTCACAAAGTCAGAACAGACTTTTCCCACATTTCAGACCCAGCAATGGTTTCATTCAGACTGTCCTTAAATGTAAAAATCTTTACTCCAGAAATGCCTGAACATGCATCTGCTACAGCCTTGTATGCTGCTGTGCTAATGATGCTAAATGACTGGTTTCTCTTTGCACTGCCTTGGTCAGACCACAGTGGGGAGACAGACACCTTCCATGTGAGCGCTGCTCACTTATTCATGCTGAGGTGCTACGGCGCTAACGTTCACACTGAGGTGATCTGGAGCAGAGGAGGCAACACCAGTCTGCCCGGTGGAGTGGAGGTCAGGAACAGGTCACTGTGGTTTCTACCTGTGCAGACATCCCATAATGGAACCTACACCTGTGAGAAAAGGTATAAAAACCACCATTACAATCTTATTAATCTGAAGAACAGCAGCACCTCACTACTGTTCAACAGCACAACAAACAACACAGTTAATAACCATTTTCACATAGCTGAATAAACCTTTTAAACATTGTTAAGTTATGTAAACCTAATTTGAATATTATAAAAATCACAGACACTAGATTTATTACAGGTCTGATGTATTGGACTGCATCAGTTTAAAATGCATTTTAGCAACAACAAATCCTTGAGAACTTTGAGGAGACTGTTTATAGGGAAAGGACAGGAGGCAATGGGGCTGCTGGGAAATGTAGTGTTTAAGACAAAACCGTTGAAATGAGATGCACGCCCAGTTCAAACACTGATTATTTGCAGAAAGAAAATCAAGAACTGACTTCTGTTTGCTCACTTTCAAATAAATATAACATTCTTTCAGTAAAATTATTAAACTGGTAAGATCCAGCTACAGTTCAGTTTTATTTCATTCCCTGCCATGTGTCTTATTTTTGACTTGGAACCTAAATAAATTCACTTTAAGACAGCTTTTCTCTCAATAATTTCCTTGCGCACTGACTGAATAATTAAGGTTTAAAGAACAATGAAATGATGAAAACTTCTATTAAGATCCTCAGATTATTACCTCAGTCATTTAAAATAAGCAAGACCCATGCTGAACAAGGCCTCATGTGAAGAGCTTATTTGCAAAAACAGATAACTCCATCTTCACAAATCTTCAGAAAACCCTCTTTTCCATCGTCTACCTGAGACAACATCAATCAAACTTAAGTTATCTCTACTTTTGTCATGTCATTTCTACTGAGTCAAATCCGCTCAACTTCAGTTTGATTGATATTATCTCAAGTAAACAGCAAAAAAATAAGTTTTCTGATAATCTACAAAAATTGAGTTATCTGTTGTTGCAAATGAACTCTTCATATGTTTCTGCAGCTCAGGTTTTTATGCAGTTTTCTCAGTGCTTATCTCCTTCTCTTCAGGGATGAGGCCAGATCAGTGAGGATGGACAATGAGGTCTTGGTCTCCAGTGAAGAGTGTTATTGTCAGGTTATTCCAAAATGGAGTCGGTGGAATTCTTCCTTGGAAACAGACAGAAATCTTCAGGCTCAGCAACAACAAGAAACGTACGATGGATGAAGGTATAAACAGATCCATGACACTCACATGTTGCGTTTACTGCATTTGTGTGCCTTGATACATGTCTTCTTGCCTTATTTGATTACAAAGGCAGTTGTCATCACAGACACATTCAATGAGCAATATGCTAGCTTTGGAATCAGCTATCTAATCTGGTTAAACCCTGATGGAAAATAATGTCACAAGATGACTGGAAAGAGACTTTTGGTGATAGCATACCGAATAGCATGAGTAGCCTTTGCATAATCGCAGCTTGTTTTTCTATGTCATTTTCAGGAGTGGGCTGCAAGGTGGCGCAGTTGGTTTGCACTGTTGCCTCACAGCAAGAAGGTCGCCGGTGGGGGCACTGGGATCTTTCTGCGTGGAGTTTGCATGTTCTCCCCGTGCAATGTGGGTTCTCCGGCTTCCTCCCACAAGTCCATGTTTAGGTTAATTGATGATTCTAAATTGTCCGTAGGTGTGAATGTGAGTGTATGACCTTCATGATTCTTCATGCAGATGCAGTATTTTTCCATTACACAGGGTGCCTTCGCCCTAAGTCGGCTGGGATAGGCTCCAGCCCCCCTGAGAGCCAAGTGAGGATTAAGCAGTGTATAGATAATGGATGGATGGATTTTCAGGAGTGCACATTTATTCCTTATTTGTGGGTAAAAAACTGTTTTTGTTTTGTGATTTTTGTATTATGACTTGTACTTTCTGGCTTGATAAAAACAACGCTGCTTTCCTCTTGTACATATTAGAGACACGTTTGTGTGCTGACATTTAAGTGAAACTTAGATTTCAATTTGCTGATTTCTATAGTTCTGCTGTAGCTACTGTAAACATCTGATTCAAACATTATAGTCTAACCCTTCTCATGGAGATACATTGAGCTCCTCAGCTGATTAAAACAGATAACACAAAATGCAGTCAAAACCAGGCAACAGTAACACCAAAGTAATGATACGTTTTACTACAACAATAACTAGTTACAGTGATAAAAGAGTTTTTCAGCTGACATTGACAATGTTCTCAAAACACCAGTATGTGTAGAATGTGTTTTTCTTTCTTTTTAAAAAAAAATCCTACTGCAGGTATGAGAGCAGAGCTGAAGTGTGAGGCCTACACAGGCTTCACTGAGGACAATGAAACTTCAATGTACTGGACTGTGGATGGGTCTTTCACTGAAGAACATGACGGGCCCAGTGAGTCCTGGGGATTGTGAGTTTCTGCTTCCTGTCATGTTATTTCTGAGACTAAACCTCCAAAGTTGCTCAACAGTAAAACAGTAAAGAGCACAGCGCTGGACTGAATGCACCAGGTGTACGATGAGTCTCACAATCAGCATTCTAGTCTGAGTAATAGAAATAAACAGCAGGCTACTAACAGAACAAATGATTTGTGTACAGATGGCAGTGTAACTCAAAGTAAATGGACTGTAAAAACACATCTTCTGCCTTCTAGCTGCTGAATAAGGCTGGATTGAGGAACTGACTGACCGATTCCTGGTCCTGTCTCTTTCAGTTTTACTGACAGGGGAAAGGTGTATGCTCGGTCCACTCTGTCCATCTCTAACGTCCTTCATCAGTTCCTGAATGTCCCCATTAAATGCATTACAATGAACCCAGGTGGAGAAGATGTCGGCGTGGTGTGGCTTCAAGAAGGTATTATCCACGTTTTGTTCGATATGCACAAGTTTACAAATATTCCTGTTCCCCAGAACGATTTCTACAGGATGAATCATGCCAGAAGGCCTTCTTTGTTTTTTCTAGTTTTGTTAGTGTGTGTTTATATGTGTTCTGGCTTTGTCTCCAGCGGACCACAGCGCCCTCTACATGAGTGTGGCTGCCTCCCTGGCTACTCTGGTCCTGGCTGCCTCCTTTTTCTTCTTTAAAGTCGACCTGGTTTTGGCTTACAGGAAACTTTTGAGACATTTTCTTAAACAACAAGATAAGATATCCTCATCAGACGTTGTGCTTTTCTGTGGAATCATAATTCTGGGAACCATGTTGTATAATTTATTACATAACCACACCCATTAGCAAGAATAAGCAATTGAAAAGACGTCAGCACCATAGAATGATCATAAACCTTCTGTCTTTTTATCTTGGGCGGCCGAAAATGTAGCAGGCGGATCTACTGTATTTTTCAGACGATAAGGCGCACTGGATTATAAAGCGCACTGTCAATTAAGCATGTCTATGTACACACATAAGGCGCACCGGATTGTAAGATGCATTAAGAAAAACAACACAGTCCAGTAAATCAAACTTTATTTAACTCAGTTGTAACAACAAGCACCGTTACAGAAAAATATAATATTCATTCCTCTTCCACAAACCCATCAAATTCTTCATCTTCAGTCTCTGAATTAAACAGCTGTGCGATGTCAGCATCAAACTTGGCCGGATCCCTCTCTTCATCATCCGAGTCAGTCTCGTTACCGGTACTTGGCTGTTCGGTGATGATTCCAGCTTTACAAATGTATTGTAATATAATGTTGAAGCACCGACACCATATAAAAAGTGGCGGGGTTAAGCGTAAGCGTTAAGCTAAATGAGGATGTTCTGCTTTTATCTCTCTTATGGTTTCATCCAATTCCTCATCAGAAATGGTACAGAATTTTGCGCGCCTTATGTTGTATTCCCGCATCAGCTTGTATAATGTGGGTCTGGAGATCCGCAGGACTGAAGCCACTTCAGAAAGCGTTGTTCCTAGCAGCAGCAAACCCTCAATGTGTCCTCTTTGGATATTAAAGTATGGCCATCGTACAAAACAGGAAAAAACAGACATCCTGAATTGAACTGAACTAATCAACCTGTTCTCATTTCCAACTTATGTCCGATGTTGACTGCACTGTCAAATCCCTTGCCGTCACTATACACAGGGCTGGGTAGTAAATAACTAGATGTAATTGGGATTACATAATCACATTACAAAAAATAAGTACCTATAATCAGCCCAGATTGCATTTTAAAAATGTGTTATTTGATTATAGTTACATTGTCAAGAATTACTTGTTACATTCTTGATTTCTCCATTATTGGACTATTATTATCTTAGAAAGTCATCATTTGCATATTTGGTTTTGAGGTAATACAAAAGTAAAGCAATGAAGTTACATTACTTTAATACTGTGATTCCTAGATTAGGTTACTGACTACATTTTTTAACAGGCAATTAGCAATTGTATCGGAATACATTTTTAACCCTCCCAACTCTGACTATTTATTACATTACAGACCCATTAAGAGCCAACATGGGACAAGCTGAGAATGACAAGGGAGGTCTAACAGGCAATTATAGTTTAGTCCCACAACTAACCCATAACATGATGTATATAATGGAAGGAGATACATCAAGACGAACTACAGCAAAACAATAACTCTAGCTGTAAATATGAAAAACTGGATGGGTTTTCTTTAGTGAGCTGACGTTGCTCAGTTAACTTAAGGTAACAAAACACTGTAATGCTACATCACAACTTCACTTACTGATCTCAGTGATGTGACAGTGGTAGCAAAGGTGGCAGTGCCTGAGGACACAGCTGGAGGTGCCTGTGGGTTAACCTGTGGTGTGGAGACCTCAAACAAGAGGAAACATTTTAACCTGTTAAAAATCCATATTTAAGTGATAAATGACCATTGAGTGAGGAGGACACTACAATCAACTGAGAAACATACTAACAGGACACATCGTTGGAAAGCTTAGATTCTTGTGATTTCATTGATGCAAACGAAATGAAACGTCTGAGTCGACTGCAGCCGATTCTTAGGGATGACTGACACATTGTATAGCCAGTGAAGATACGATTACATGGTAGATTCAAGACCCGGAGAAAAAAAACGTAAATAGGGGTTTTCCACAGGGCTTGAAATAATTGAATGGCCTAAACTTGATACATTTGACATAAATGTGAGTATTAATGTGTACAAAATATGACGATAGATGTTCTACATACATATATGGGCTACATATAACATCAACTGTCATCTACATAAGTAGTTGGCCTTATTTTGAAAATGCCAAGACATACTCTTACAAAAACGTGTAAAATATTCATTTTCTGTAGTATATTGATCAAATGCGTTGAAATTGTGTTGAAACAGCTAATAAATCCGAGATATTAGTCCCTTACAGGCATCTGTTTGCAGCTCGGTTAGCTAGCAGTTGCTTTCCCACGAACACAGTGAAAAGTTAAAGTTTTAACTAAGCAACTTATCGTTAACGGTGTGGACGGTACCGGCGGAAGTGCACCTTGGAGTGCAGCACACACACCTGCCATAACCGTCCGTTCAATCTCTCCTAATTGGAGAGAACCGGCCATGTTTTGGTCCTTCCCTTCACTTCACCTCCACATCCACAGCACGTGCGATCAGATGTGTGGACGGGTCTGTGCGCGCTGAGAGGGGTGGCTATTTGCATATTATCTAAATATTTATCTTTTTACTTGGCCACACATTTACATTTAACATTTAGATTTAGATTTAGCATTTAGATTTAGATTTAACATTTAGATTTAGATTTAGGCTGCAGGGTGGTGCAGTTGGTAGCACTGTTGCCTTGCAGCAAGAAGGTTGCTGGTTCGTGTCCCGGTGGGGGCACCGGAATCTTTCTGGTGGAGTTTGCATGTTCTCCCCGTGCAGCGTGGGTTCTCTCCGGGTTCTCCGGCTTCCTCCCACACAGTCCAAAAACATGTTGAAGTTGATTGGTGATTCTAAATTGTCCGTAGGTGTGAATGTGAGTGTGCTTGGTTGTCTGTCTCTAAGTGTAGCCCTGTGATAGACTGGTGACCTGTCCAGGGTGTCCCCTGCCTTCACCCTCAGTCAGCTGGGATAGACTCCAGCCCCCCATGACCATGAGTGAGGATTAAGCGGTGTATAGATAATGAATGGATTTAGATTTAGCATTTAGATTTAGATTTCGCATTTAGATTCACCATTTAATTTCCACCTCAAATGTGAAGAAAATGAGCTAAATATTCAAAATATATCAGCTAGAAAAGTGTGACTGAATTTTTACATTCGGCACCCCATATTTTCCTTGGAACACACAAACTCACTGAATTACACTCAAACAGAAAGTTCTGGAAGAACCTCAGATACCACATGCCCCCAGTGCCAGCAAGAAGACTCCAGACTGTTGTCTAAACCAAGTGAAAAACGTTCATTTATCCTAACGTTCTACAGATGGGAAGAATCAGAGATGTTCTGTTTACATGAGGACATTCAGGCCTGTTTCCTGGAACTCTTTAATTCTACAGTCATCATCCATCAGTCATCATCACCTTCATTCAGTAACACGAGGATCGTTGTAAACTAACTGGACTGACTGCCTGCACAGGGAGTTTCATGTTTACAACAAGGATGGAAAAACTTCTACTGGATTTCTTATTGGAATAAAACAGGAATGATACAGCTGTTGAACAGACTTTTCCTTGGTTCTTACTTTTAAGAACTACAGGTTTAACACCAGAGACGCCACTATTATTCTAATGTTGCATCAATCACCAGAGATGCCTTTAAGTCTTGAGAATCACAAGCTACTGTATGTGTTTAATATATGTTCAAGTATTTGAAGGGATATTTATTTTTTTATTGACAAGTTTGCTGTAGATTTAACAACATAGTGCTAAATATTTCTGTTTCTTACCTGGAATCTGATAGAAGCCTGTATTTACATTGTCTTTGATGTACTGTGATATTCTGTGAATATCATCTTTAACACATGTGACCTGAGTCTTTGTGAAACACATTGATGTTGTAGATGATGCATAACAAAACATACAGATTCCAATGATTTGTAATTTCATTTCCAGTATAACGTATTACTTCTGAGTCATTATGAAATAATACTACAAAGACTAAAGAACTGAAATTACCACTCACACAGCAGGTTAGTTTTAGAGAGTCATTTGCTGTAATAACTGACACACACTTTTCACAATAATACACATTATCTTAAGTTTCTGGAGAAGATGTGTTTCATTGTTCCATTTATTGTTCTTACAACAATAGAATCCAGGAATGTCTGACTTTGAATTGCCCCTGGCTGACAGACTGACTGGCCCTGTGGAGTTCGTTCTCTGTGCTCTCGTATGACTGAACTGGGTTTATACAACCTGCCAAGCTGCCCTCTGATGGGAAAGTACGCCTAAAGACTGACATAATCAGCATGTTGTGGTATTTTCCAGACCAGAGGGCAGCGTTTTATAGAGATGTAAATCCTGATGTTTGAAGTTGTTTTATTTGAGTACTTCTCACAGTGGAAACAGACTCTTGAAGGACTGTGAGAATACATGCAAGGGGATTTCCAGCTTCCATAGTCATTTGTAAAGGTGTTAAAGTTCATCAAGGCTCATGCTATACTGAGTGTGTCTGTCAGGGTGACACCAAATACCTTTTGCAGTTTTCTATTCTTGCAAAGTGTTAAATGGACTTTCTAAGCTGTGTTTTGTTCTAAAAACTCTTAATTGTATCCTGTCAGGGCTTCAAATTAAACGATGAGAAAAGACTCAGCAAGACAGACTACACTTTAAAGAACTCAGCTAAAAAAAAAAACCCATGTCAGACTATAAAGTTAGTTATTGTTGAGTTGTATGTACTAAATGTATTGGTAGCAAAAGTTTTACTGGTTTGGGAACTTTTATTCACCGTCTGGCTACGACAGCTGTTGATCACAGTGAAGAAACATTTAATCACCACACTCCAGCCAAGAGATATTAGCAGCCGACATTTCCTGCCAACAGTGTCTCATCACAAAGCGGAAAATAACAGTGCTGCTTTCCTTCACTCTCTAGCATGTGGGTTAGGCTCAACCTTAAAGGGAAAGTGATCACAGGTCATCAAGGGTTTCAGAAAATGTTACAGCAGTAGTTTGGCTGCTGGTTTAACTCTTAAAAATTCATTTCTGTGTATCAGAGTTACCCTCATGAAATAAACCCTAAAATGGTTTAGCTGTAACACTATATTCACTGCATCTCTCTTTCTACTCACTTGAGCACATCAGCTCACCTATGACTCTGTTCAGACACTGTAAAGCTGCTCTACGCAATGTCAGATTGTAATAGTGAAGTAATTTAGTCATGCATACTTCATCCAGAAGCCTATCATCTGCAAGCTGACACTATTGGTTCTTTAGGTTTGTTATGCATAAAACCCTGGAAGTCATAATCTCTGTTTCGGAAACAGTCACGGTTCACTGTAGTTTCAAGGTGGAAAAGCTCAATCATGGTGTTACCCAGTTATTTCTCCTATGATATGTCCTTCAGTATATAAAAGAGACCATACAAACATGTTAACAAGGTCAAAATTGGCTTCATTTTCACCGTAATGGGAGTCTAACAACATCAGAAACAGATTTTCAACCTCTGATAGAGAAGGGAGGTGAGTCTGAGCACAGTTTGGACCGTTACTTCTCTAAAAATCATCATCTGCAATTACACAATTACACAATTACACACAAGAGAAAAGTCCTAAAAATGATAGAGTCCATATAAAATGCCTTGTATAGGTTGACGTTCATGTGCGGCTTTTTCAGTTATAGTACAATTCCCCACCTCACACATGCACACACATAAAGTAATGCAAAAAATGACCCAATAAATTGCATCACATATGGCAAAATACAACATTTATTGGATTATTTTATGTATTGCTTTGAATCACAGTTTTTTTCTATATTTATATGAGATTTAATATGTTTAAGGATTTAATCATAAGCAAATTCAGCCTAGAATTATTTATTTATTTTTACAGTTTACTGTCACTTTTACCTGAATAACAGTTTATGATTTATTAGCTACTTGGAAGCCTTTAGAAAACAGTCTCACTGATAATTTCTCAGAATCGTACAAAAACATTTCCTGTTTGTTCTATCAAAGCAGACACTTTTTTTCTTATCTTCATTTTCTATCTTTGCGCCTCAGACATCCTGTAACTTTACTTTTATCTTTTTTGTTTTCAACTGGTTTCTCTGCTGTGAGCAAAACTTTGTCATACACTTGTAAAGAGCACGTTTTCAGTACTTTTCCTGCATGTGTCCTTTGTTTCAGAGTTGTATTCGTTTACAGATAAATAAAATTAATGATGAGCATGTAACCCCAACAGAGTAAAAGCACATATATTTTCTCCCAAATAAACGATAATAGCTATGAACGATATCGTTGGGATCACTTTCAGAGCGATCTCAGAACAGCTTCTCTTTGCCTGGATATCTTTTGCCTTTTATATATACGGTGCTTATACGCAGCTGGAGCACACGGTACCTGCTCAGCACTGCTGTTTACAGAATGTTAATGTTGGTCAGTGTGGGTGCACACATCTTTATAGTGATCTCTATAGTTATTAGTGTGGACGGGCCATAATAATAAAATCGGTTAATGCCTGACTGTCGGAAGAAAAGAATGACAAAAACATCACAGCATATGTGCTGTCTAATAGGGCAAAAACGTGTCTCAGACACGAAAGATAAGTCCAACTTAAATGTATTGGTTTAACATTCATGGTGGGGGACACGGAAAAATTGGGCAATTTGTGTCCCTGGACACAAATCAATAGATTAAGTTTTGTGACTATTTCACGAATTGCCGTGAGACTGGGTTGGCATGTTATCATGGTATCGCTGTGTTTCAGCACATTGTCACAAAGCTGCTAACACAGTTGCTGTTTTGTATAAGGCTGCAATTTTCAGGGTGGAGGACTTTCTGCAGCTGTATCATTACTTTATATTAACTATGTCAAGCAAGCACTGTTGAGAAGGAGAAATTCTACCATTCTACATTGTTTTTCAGTGGACTTGTGCAGTTCTCGTGCGATAAGCTGCAATTTACGTATGATCCAACTAGTTGATATAAATTTATGGCTAAAGTTCGTAACAGGTTTATGGTAAAGTATAGTGTTATAGTAAATAAGCAACACTTAGTATGACGATGGTTAGGCAGCAAAAACACTTAACTTTAGGTTAGAGACACATCATGGTTACAGCTTGTAAAAGGACAGTCACTAGTTAAATATGGTGACCGACAGGGCAAATAACGTGCATATACATAAACGAGCTGAATGCGTTGCATAAACAGAAACGCGCTGCAAAAAGAAAACGCTGCATATACAGACACACTGCATAAATGAAAACAAAGGCAAAAAGAAAATGCTGCATATCCAGTCACACAACGGAAGTGCCACAGGCCTCTAGGGGCAGTAGTGAGCTTTCACCTAAGAGGCAGACAACGATGAGCGAGACAAGTAATGTTAGTCAAGGGAAAAGCTGTATGAAAAGATATGTATTCTCTCGTTTCCAAGGATAAACATAAATAACAGAGACAACAGGGGGAGACGGAAGTAAAACACCACGTCAACACTCATATAATCACAGTGACTGAAAAGCTAAAGACTTCTAAACTGCCCCTAGAGGCAAGCAACAAAAAAAAAAAAAAAGAAAAGAAAAAGAAAGACAAAATTTTTCTGTCCTTGGTGCAATTGAGAAAACCTAGGAGGGGGGTACTGTCATGCCCTCGACTTCTGGCGCCGGCTGGTGGCTGCTGGATCCTGTTTTTCCTCCCTCTTTGGCTCTCTGGCTCCCTCTCTCTTTCTCAGGCGGGCTTCAGCATGGCTGGCGGCGGAGCATGCAGACAGGTGCTCCATATCACTAAGCAGCTGATTGGCGCCACGGGATTGGTCCGTTTCTGCCGCAACCTGTCAGCCGACCTGGATTTGAGCAAACAGCCGGACCATGCAGTCAGTAGCACTTGTGCATTCGTCTAGCCATCAGTTTGCTTTACTGGTTCTGACTCCTACCCAGCTGGATCTGCTGCCGATCTTCACCACCACCAACCATCTGCCCTTCACAGTTCATCTTCCACCTTCTGCTAAATTTAGTTTCTCGTAGATTAGTAGTTTTTTCCCTGTTTGCCTGCTCGCCCTCTGCTTAGTTCATTATCTTCCGTCAGTCAGTGAGTACCTGTGTTAGTTGTTCTATTAGTCTGCCTGTCTTCTCAACATTTAGTCTGAGCTCCTTTTGCTAGTTGGTCAATTAGTTTACTCTCAGCATATTTAGTCTGAGCTTCCTTGGTTTTGGTTTAGTTTTTGTTTCTTTTTGCATACTCAGCATTGTTTTTCTGAGCACCTTTAGTTCTTATTTTCAGTCTGCCAGTTCATCTCAACACTTAGTTGAGCTCTTTGAGTTATTGTAATCTTCTTTCGTTTCTTCCTAAGTAACTGGTGTTGGTTGAGCTTTTTGAAATTGTATTGTTTTTGGATTCTCTTTATTGTATAATAAATTGTTAAACTGCTTGGGTGTACTGTGTCTCTGTTGCTCTGCACTTGAGTCTCCCCCTGCCTGCAACAGTATAGATAACACCAGTGGGCAACTGGAAAAATAGTGTACATGGTCATTCAGTTTTTGTCTTCTAATTTTGTAAAGAATTAATTACCAACCCTGTCTAGTCCTTCTCATATCAAGTCAACCTTTCTGAACACTTTGCAGCACTTGATTGCTGCTGTGCCTAAATGATATAGGGCAAAAATATGAGTTAAGCTGCAAGTTAATAAACTAACTAAAGGCTACCTGTTCACCTGAACCGGCTAGCTTTCCTACCGTGACTCTTTGTCCCCTTGGGTATCGAAGTAAAATCGGAATTTTGACGTTATGCAGGGATGTGGTTTAAGTTGTGTTTTGGTGTTTAGAGTTTGTTTTACTCTGAGATTTTTAGGTTTTGAATACATTCATATATCACACACAGCATCTGACCTGTATTCATCCTGCTGAGGTTTGAACCAAAATCCCACTGTTGAAGGTTAACGTCTCTCTTCACTGGACCATATTCATCACTAATTAACAGCAACAAAAAGGTCAGAAAGAGACATCAGAGCAATTGTGAGCCACCTGAAGGTTTCAGTTTGAGACTCCAGCATGTTTAAAGTGAAAGTCTAAAGTGACTGTGAAATCCTGGTTTATTGTGTCTGTGACGCTGATCTGAATCAAGCCTAGATTCCATGAGAAGACAGACTGGTTACTGGTTCACAGCTCTTGGTGTCTGTTAAAGGAAACATTTGTGTCTCAACTCTGCACTTTTCATAAAAGACAATTTGCACACTCACAAATCTTCAAGCCAGCAGTCTTTATTCTTCTCATAGTACAGTCGTGACTCGATAATCCGACCCTTAACAATCTGAAAACCTTGCTGTCTGACAAGTTTTTAAGAAAAATGAACGGAACCTAGATATAAAAACCTTAACATACTGACAGCTGACATGACATTTTATGTCACAAATCAGGATAACAGCGTATTATCTGACTTAACAATCTGACAGATTGGCAATGTTCAGACTGTAGGACTTAATGCTCAATTTGGATTTTTTGTGAAATCAATTTTTTTTACGAGTTTGTTCACATTTCCAACTAAGTGCGACTTGTATGTGACCTACTGTGTGAACTCAGTGTTTGTGGAAGTAAACATGGATGGTAACGATGGAGCTGATCTGCCACTCCCCGCTGTCACCGCTGCCGCCGATGGTGAAAGCAGAACTGTGACCTACTATCTAAACTGGCATCAACACCCAAGTACTGCCTGTGTGTTCCGGCCACTTCCACCCCGTTGTGGCGCACCCCCAGGATGGAAGTGCTTTCTGAAGTCCAACTGAAGGTGTCAATCTGTAGAAACACCTCACAAATCTAAAAACATTCTGTCGCATCCTACGGCTGAAAGGAGATTCTCTCAACACTTTTTTAAAGCTCTTTACGAAACTGATGGTCCTCACAGTGACACTCCTTCTATAAAACTATAGGAACTGGTTTAACATTTAGCAGAATAGTATGTGCTTCAGTTCCAATTTCAGACCTGAAAGTTTGGCTGGTTAATAAATGGCTGTGGGTTCAAGTCCTGCCTGCAACTTTCAGTCCTTTATTCTGTCTCCAAAACTGACATTTTGTTCCTCAGAAAGCTTCATCCTAATGTATGAAGGGTTTCAGTAGAAAAAGAAATAATATGCATCAATGAAAGGCTCCTGTGAGAGCAGCCGCTTAAAATCAACTCTTATGATTGCAGGTTCAACTCCAACTCTTTAGCACCTTCTCTTTATGTCCTCCCAAGTCCAAATCCAACACCATGGTTGTAGCTGATCTGTCTTTTGAGTTTTAGCTTAACTAAATCCTGTGCTTCTTTCCTTATATTAAAAATAATGTATTTACAAAACAAATTTGATACATGTTCTTTTTTAAGAATTCATTAATAGCTGACAAACAGTGATGTTTAAGATGCTCGTACAACAGCTACAGGAGGTACATGCATAGAGTCCCTGAAACTACATGTCTGCACCTTCAGGGCTGCAGCATCGATGGAGATCCATGTTGCAACTATGGACAAACATCTAACAAAGGCTACTAGTCCACAGATCTCTGCATTCAGTCTCAGGTCCTCTGCTGCTTGTGCTGTTGGTATTAAACAGCAGAGCACTGTGATCACTGCTTTCTGCCTCTTCCTTTGTGGTCTCTGATGAAGCCATACTGCAGTTCCTCTTTGGTTTGTAATGGACAGCCTTTAAACTGATTACCAGCCGGTTAGCAGTTCCTCTCTCGCTGTATCTCTTTTCTTTTTGTACCAGGATAATGTCTTCATGTCATGCTGTCATGCAACCCACCTCCAGCTCTGCTTAGTTAGCAGCCTTTCCTCCCCACTTCTTCTCCCTCCTTTCCCTTTTCCCATGTGGGCATGAGTGAGGAATGTTCCAGATGCAGGCCTTTGGATAATCACCTGAATGAGCACAATTGTGGTGGGGAGTAGTCCACCTGTTCAAGCTGCACTCCTGCTCCATAAAAACCAGGCTCCAACCACTGCATAATGCTAGACTCATGAACAACACTCAGTTAGTCAACCCAGCTCCTGGTTCTTGTTTTCAGTTTTTTCCTGACTTTTTTTTCCCCAAGGAATTGCTGTTAACAAGATCCTACACATCACAAATGCCACATCAGCTAAAACTGAGCACCAATCACAGACCCAGAGCCTGCCACTAATTAATACTTTACTGAAGTGTCCTTTAGCCATTCCACTGTGAAACATGTGAAACTGTAGAAATGCTAAAAGAACATATGAGTTGTGAGCTGACATTCTCCAGATGATTAAAACTGAACAAGCAAAGCATCACAGAAACAAACCCATCATTCATACACGCCATTATTTCCAGCTTTTTATTTCTGCTCGAACTCGACTGTGACTATTACGGGTAAATGCCATAAAAAATTCCAGGAATTATTGTCTGTGCATGAGTCTTCTTTAAAACAACAGCTACACAAATATATGTCATAGAGGAATCCCAGCCTGAATCATGGTGATAATGAGTCACCACCTTGGTGAAAATGAAGTTACTGACTTAAATTTGTGTGTGATTTTGCCATTCATTGTCCTATTCTAACAAAAAAAACCCAAAACAATTCAATTATATACCGGTTCCCGAGAAACCCTCCATCACAGGACTGAATGACTACAGATCAGTGGCTCTGACATCTGTGGTCATGAAGTCATTTGAGAGACTGGTGTTGAGCCACCTGAGGTCCATAGTGGGTCCTCTGCTGGACCCCCTGCAGTTTGCCTATCGAGCAAACAGGTTGATGCAGTCGGTCTGTGGCTGTTCTGCATCCTGCAACATCTTGATGGCCCTGGGAGTTCCGCAAGGATCCTGTTTATGGACTTCAGCTTGGCTTTCAACACCATCATCCCTGAA